>NC_138227.1:14725875-14908375 GCF_964197995.2 Scardinius erythrophthalmus
CGCTAACGGGAAAGTCTCTGTCATGCGACACCGGATGCGTGTCTGGTTATTCCTCTCTCATTGACAGCTACTACCCGGAGTCTTTTGGAGACTACCGCAGCACACCTTTCTCCAGCGGAGGAAGTACAATATTCTCGCCATCTGCATTGTCTTCTTTACACCCTCCTTACTCCAGTGACCCTTCACATTATTTGCTGGTAAGATCTGGCACATCGAGCAAGAAGGCACAGTCAGAAAAGATGTTTGTGAAGTGTAGTCTAAGTCTAGGTAGGGGGGGAATGTCTATGCTGCGTTGTGTTGGAAATATTAAGTTAAACTATTTTTAAGCTATATTGGGCATATTTGTCTGAAGTGGCCAAGTGGGCCAAAGTTCAAATGAATCAATACTTTAAATAACATGTTTGCATGCTGTTTCATCCAAGTAGCACAAGTTTTTAGCAAACAAAACAAAACAAAACAATATTAAAATATTTATATAACACATTTTAAAATATATATACATACATATTTTAATATATAAACGCATACTACTTGTATGAAACAGCAAACATGTTTCATTTAAATGTTGTCCCATATGCCTGTAATATATATATGTTTCATTTAAATGTTGTCCCATATGCCTGTAATATATATATATATATATCACCACATTCTCATACCTAAGACGTCACTTTTTGTCACTTTCAACCATGCTTCAATATCTGACGCTCAAAGCACCCTTTAGCGTCCATATGTGACGCTTCGGTTATGGGTAGGTTTAGGCGTCATGTAACTGACGCTTTCGAAAGCGTCAATATCCGACGCACAAAGCACCCTTAAGGCCTCATTATACTTCTGCGTCGGACCTACGCCGGAGCCTATACGCCGTAGGCAACGTGTTGGTTTTAATTTATACTTCTGTGTCGTTGTCCGCGTTGACGCGCACCTAGGGAGCATGTGAAACCCCGAGGGAGGGGTTCTGGCAGACCAATCACCGCGCTTGTGTCCGCGTAGAATTGACGCGTTGTTACATTTTTGGAGAGGTGCACGTCAGGGTACGCCGTAGGGTACGCGCGCTACACAAAGCCTACGACGTAGCTACGGCGGCAGTTCGACGCAGAAGTATAAAACAGGCTTTAGCGTCAATATGAGACGCTTCGGTTGGGTAGGTTTAGGTCTGTGGTAGGGTTATGCGTCTCATATGGACGCTAAAGGGTGCGGGCTGTATATATATATATATATTACAGGCATATGGGACAACATTTAAATGAATCATGTTTGCTGTTTCATACAAGTAGTATGCGTTTTCAAAAATTGGTAACACTTCATTTTGATGGTCCCTTTTAAGCATTCTGTTGACTAAGCAACTTTGCAACTACATGTCAACTGACTCTCATTAGAGTATTAGTAGACTGTCTGCTTAATATCTGCTAACGCTTTATTGTGATGCTCCCCAACAGACATTCTACTGACTAGAAGTAACTTTGTCAACTTATTCTAACCCTAACCCTACAAGTCGACTAAAACTTAACTAACACTCTAATGAGAGTTTGTGGACGTGTAGGTGCAATGTTACTTGTAGTCACCTGAATGTGTTAAAGAGACCATCAAAATAAAGAGAAACCAAAAAATGAAACAATTGCATCATTTAAAAAATATTTTTGTCATATTAAAATTTCATATAGGTATATTTTCTATATTCTTCTATTTTTATTTATATTTAAATATACTATATATATATTCATGTATTTCCCCTGAAAACCTCAATTAAAAATATAACAATTTGTAGAAAAAACATTTCATCCAAGTATTATAGCCTAGGTTTTTAGGGGGGAAAGAAGAAATGTTTTTGTAATTTCATTTCATTTCATTTCATTGGCACAGTTCAAATGTCAAATTCAAATCAATAAATTGAATAACAAGTTTGCAAACAGTACATGTTTTTTAATTGTATTATATATAATTAAATATATATTTTTATTTTTATATGTAATTATTCTAAAAACCTATACCTGCAAACTTCATATACTTTATACACTTTTATATATTTTTATCAAATTGAAATTATGAACTGAAATTCTAAATAACACATTTTTGCTGACAATTTAATTCTGAAGTATTATAAGTGTGGGTAAAATGAATGGGGTTATTATTCTGTATTTCCATTAATTAGATCTACATTTCAGACATTTTTGCTTTCAATAAAACCTATAGGTTATTTGAGGTAAATCATTACATTTGAATTGATAGTATTGCTATTATGACGTTTCTTCAATGTAAATAGGGGGAGGGGGACACGGTCTTCTTACCCCAGGTAGGGGGCCATCTTACCCCTCTTTTAATATTTCACATTTTGTGCAATAACAACTAAATTAGCAAATGTTTTATTTGTTTCCTATAACACATGCACATCCTAAACTAATATCTAAATATGTTCAAATTTTAAATTAAATATATTGTTCTTAAGAGGGGCATTTTCCCCCATCTTCCTTAATTTTGGGGGAAAAATAAAACAGTATTTATAAAGGTTTATTCTGGCCTTGACAACATCATACTTTTTTTTTTTTCTGTGCCATTCTTTTGCATATACTGTACATTGCAATATACATTACAACTGTTGTCTCTCCCACTTTCTGTATTCATCTGGTTTTAAAGTATATTGGCTTTAGTTCAAGGAGGTTCAGTCAGTTCGTAAATTTAGTGTCTTTTCATTTGAGAATGTTCTTAAAGGTATAGTTCACCCAAAAATGAAAATTCAGTCATCATTTACCCGTCCTCAAGGTGTTCCAAACCTGTATGCACACAGTAAAAAATTGTGTCTGCTGAACACAAAAGAAGATATTTTGAAGAATATCGGTTACCAAACATTTGATGGGCCCATCAACTGTTTGGTTACCATCATAGAACAGGTTTAGAACAACTTGAGGGTGAGTAAATGATGACAGATTTTTATTTTATTTTTGGGTGAACCATTCCTTTGAGGCTAATGAGTTTTTGCTTATGTCGACTGCAGAGGGACTCTTGGGAGCCCACGGGGACCGAGGTGGTGGAGGGTTTGTGTGGAGATGGTCTGGCTCCCATGCCCCTGTCTACACCCAGTTCTCTGGTCAACCCTGAGACCGCCAGCCCGACCCAGTTCCGCTCATCTTCCCGGGGTTCACAGTCATACTCTCTCCATTCACTGGATGAAGTCAATTATCACTCCTCGTTTCAATCCTCGTCCGGCAGTTTTGCTCCCCCTTCTTTCTTGACTGAGCCTTTGACCAAACTAGTGCCAGTTCTACCATCAGAAGATACAGAAAGTGCCCCTTCAGCCTTGAGTGACAGTCTGGTGTGGGGGAAAGAGGACACTGGTAGCACTTGGTCACAGTATGAGGTCAGGAGGACGTTCTGAGATAGGGAAGTAAAGGCTTACAAGCCTAGCAGATCAACACCTCTTCAAAACACAAGTAAGACATTTAGCACTAAAATCTTTGTGTCAGTTTTACTTAGCAGAGCTAAGGCTTAACATTGGGGAACAAAAATGATCTTTATGTTTTTTTTTGTATCGTTTATTATAATGGTATCTTGAATTTTCTAGTCATCACAAGTTACATTGACTCAGCATAATTAGAATAATAATCAGTATGAGACTGCATGTATATCAGAATTTTTATTTCTATGGCACATTAAGGTATTGTGAGTCTATTTAAATGTATATCATCAGCAAAAATGAAGTGTTAATATTTATAGTTGACGTGTAATATCTAGCTAGTCCTATTTATCTTCTTGTGACTGTTTCATTTAAAGTCTGTTGTGAAAACTGTCTCTAAGGTAAATAAACTAGAATTACAAAAAAAGAAGCCTTCTTGTGACTCAACAGCATAATGAAATTCACAGGTCAGATGCAGTTTTGCATTTGAGGCAAAAACAAGCGTCTAATGTGAACACAACAGAAACAACTTTACATGCAATGAAAACTCAAACCCTTTATTAAAAATGAAATGTGCAAACATTTTCAAGACAATCATATGAATAAGACATAGTCGAAAGTTTGGAAACTTTATTTCACGAGTTCACACTTACATATTAAATATAGTATGGTTTATGCATATTTGGCAAAACCAGAGTTCTCCCCTTCAGTTGTGATATTAGAACTAGAAGTGAGGACAAGGGGTGGTGATAAACTGTCAATGAACAGAGGTAAGTATGCTGTATATAAACCTCTTATCTCGTTTAGTGAGTTGATTAACTGCGCTCCTCTCGTGTTCAACAGGTTTATTATCTGAACGTGCTCCTCCCGAACTTTGTTAATAAAACATCATTTAATGTTTTTGAAAGAGGTCTCTTAAAGGGATATTTTACCCAAAAAAGTTACATTTTGCTATTATTTACTGTCCATCAAGTTGTTCCAAACCTGTATGAGTTTCTTTCTTCTGTTGAACACAAAAGAAGATATTTTGAAGAATGTTGTAACCAGACAGTTGATTAACATCCATACTAGGAAAAAACATAATATGGAAGTCAATGAGTGCCATCAACTGTCTGGTTACCAATCATACAGGTTTGAAACAACTTGAGGGTGAGTTAATGATGACAGAAATGTAAAAATATAGAAAACAAACCCAGTAATATTGTGAAATATTATTCACTTTCCAGCCATTACTCCAGTCTTTAGTGTCACATGATCCTTCAAAAATCATTCTAATATGCTGATTTGATACTCAGTTATTAAACAGTTGTGCTGCTTTGGAATCTGTGATACTTTTTTCAGGATTCACTGATGAATAAAATAAGAACAGCCTTTATTCAAAATAGAAATCTTTTCTAACAATATAAATATTTACTATCACTTTTTATCAATTTAACACATCCTTGCTGAATAAAAGTATTTCTTTTCTATTTTAAATAAGTGCTGTTCTTTTTTTTTCTTAAAACAAAAAAACGTGTTTTTTTTTCCCCCCATCAAATAATGCTGGAATCAAATAAAACATCATAATAAATCAGCATAAAAGATTTCTGAAGGATCATGTGACACTGAAGACTGGAGTATGGCTGATGGAAATTCAGCTATTCATCAAAGAAAAAAATTATATTTTAAAGTATATGTAAAATAGAAAACCATTCTTTTAAATTGTAATATCATTTCACAATATTACTGTTTTTCTGTTTTTATGATCAAAGAAATACAGACTTGATGAGCATAAGAGACTTTTTTTTAAAAACATTAAAAATAGTAATGTTTCCAAACTTTCGACCGGTACTGTATTCAAATATACAACATTCCAGGATTAGGAGAAAAAAATCTATGTAAAATAAGGAAGAGAAATTAATACTGAAATTAAGAAATTGACAACAAATGATGATCATATGCTTTACTATAATAAATATATTTCAGATATAATCAGACCAGAACACCTGCCTTATTTCACAATAAAATGCATTTAACAATGAGAAACAAACAAATAAAATATTGTTGAAACCTTTTTTTTATAGGCTACTGATGAGTCAACATACCTTCCTCTACTCTATATCTTTGATCCAGTACAATTTACCTCTGCATAGAAAAAACAGTAAATTAGCTATTATTAAAGGTATTGCCAAACTGAGTGCATTAAGTGACTCTTTATAAATAGTGTCATACCAGCCTAGTTAGATGAACTACAGCTTGAGGTCTTGTGACAGGACCTGAGCATTCCTCGGTTTAATCACCAGGGGGCGACATTCAACTGGCCAGATCTCGTAACGACCGACCTCTCCTTTCTTAGAGATTTTTTTTAGGATTGGGAAATATCTGTTCATAAAGGTGACTGATAACGAGAAACTGGTAAGAAAATAATATTTTGAAACAGGAGGTCTGTTTGCAGCGGATTAACATTACAAATCGATTTCACAAAGGAGTCAAACGACTTAGAAATCCCACCAAGACAGTTGCATTCGGACTACAGCTAGGCTACTACAACAAGATGCTTAAAGACGAATTAAAATGAAGTACTCCATGTTTTATCTCAATACTTTAATCTCCAATTATTCTGCACTTGCGAACGAAATGTTCAGTTAGTCTGTACTAGCCTACATCATGTCACATTGACCCGTTTTCCCACTTCTTTTCTAAGACAAAGAACACCTGCATGTCATCCATTCCGCCTGTTTTCAGTTTTCTTAAACACGCGACCATTAAATATGACAATATTAAATATGATGTCTCGAAGAATATTCCACTTGGAGCTTTTTCGTTTAAATTATTGTAAAAAACAAAAGTAGCCTAACTAAAGTCAGGTGTGAGATTCAGTTTGTGATCAGCATCCCTCAGCATCAGCCTACTTATTTTGGGGATCAATATGATGATTTTGACGATGATGATAAATATGCAATATGCACTGATTAACGAAACTATTGCATTAAAACAGATAATACCGTGAGAAAGTAAATGAATAGCCTAAATAGTATTGTGAGCATCGCTTTCAGCAACTGACCCTTTGAATTAAATATAGCCTATAAATATAAATGACTAAATTTCATATTTAGCCTTCTTATACCTGTTCCCACTAACCCAGTAACTTAACTTTAGCATACGTCCCAATTGTTCTAATGACAAACATGGCTGCTGTCATATGCCACGCCCACAACTCCAATAATTCTTAAAATACTGCACAATTAAGATCTACACGACACATTAATAATTATTTTTTTCAAGACTACCTATTAGAGAAGATATTTACAATGTGTAATGGAATGTAAAGCTTCATTTGTGCCTTCAGTCTCACTGCAAAGTTGAAATAGTGATTCTAAGGGAGACTCCAACCACCAACACCAAAAGGATGATAAAATGTTTAAAATATATATTTGGTTGATGTCAAAATGTGAAATAACACAACATTCTATTAAAAGAGATGTTAATATATGCATTATAATAGCGAATATCACTCAGAAATAAGTATTTTTACGAAGCCTTTGAATATTCAAATTGAAAGTATCGCGCAATCAAATCATTGTCAAATCATTGAGTTCTTGGGGTTTTAAATAGTAGGGATGAGGGGAGAAAAACTCAAACTAAAATATCCCTAGCTATATTACTGTATAATTGTATGTCCTGAGAGTGTTTTGAGGTTACTTTGTTGAGACTTTTTAATACTTTTGTGAATAATTCGTTCTAGCCCATATAATAGAGCAAAGAAGTGACGTCGGGGTATTTCACTGTAGTTCTTCCAGAGTTTTCCTCCTTTTCAGGCCAAAATGTCTGGTAAGTAAATTTTCTTTTTTCTTTCGTTTAAGATGTTTTGTCTTCAGCAACCTGAAAAACATTGAGAAAAAAAAAAGTTAATTAAAATCATTTAATACATTGGTAAACTTTGCTTGGAAATGTGTAGTTCAAATGATGCAGCCTTACTAATCTCTTAAAACAGCAAACACATGTGAAGGATTCAATTCAAACAAATTGGTGGATTTTACATGTACGTGTATTTTATATTAATTGGGCTAGATGCAATTTCTTGCCGTTTAAGGCAACAGTAGCCTATCTCTGGTGATTCATAGAGCTCAAGCTTCATTGATAGCTTGGATTTTCTGTCTGGTAGTATTTTTACTCAGCTTTTCTTCAAGCAAAACTGAATCTGAAGATTTATTTACCGTGTCTTTTTAGACTTTATACGTTGTCGACCAGCGTGTCCAATTGCATGCAATGCTTTTTAGGAATAACAAACAGTAGCCTATAAACGATGACTGAATATAATTTGGACATTTTAACCAGAATTCATGTCTTGCTTCGGAGCTTACATGAATATTTATTAGATAGGTTTAACTGTCAACGAGCACATCAACACTATGCCGAAGGACGTTTTTGCTATCTTATTAACATCAGCGCACTTTTTTGCCCTCTGTAAACTCAACTGCCTCCATGAACTCAACCATGGCGTGGCGTTGTTTGGAATCACTAATGTTCCGACATAATTTTATATAGCTATATTAACACGGATCAGGAAGACGTCCCACTGTGTATGTATAGGCTGAACAACCAATTAAAAAATTAGAAAAGAAGGACAACTTTTTTCATCTATTTTTTACACATTTCATATTGGGAGGAAGTTATTAGGCGCGGCTTTACTCCAGTGGGAAGAGATACGAGGACTGCCCTTTAACTTTGTCAAGAAATAATTTTACATCTGGCGATCGGAACGCAAAAAACAACTTGGACGTTTTTAGGACATTTAAAACAACAGACTGTCGCTAAATCGACAACGCGCTCGTAAAGAAATCGGGCTTTTTTTGCAACAAATCTGATCGGGTTTTCGGTTGGATAATGACTTTAACATCTAGTCTATTCCCCGATGTATTTTCTCTGTCCGCTTGCATGTATGTGGCTTTTGCTATGAGCTACAATAAGAGTAGACCTATTTTACTTACGTTTGTAACTTGTAGTGGCGTCGACCGAGGAAGCTTCTCTTTCTCCTTTGTTCGCTTGCAGTGTTTTGCAGCGCTTTCACTTCGCTTCCGCAACTTGGAGCGCTTCTGCTCTCCAGTGAAACGCTCAATAATTAGATTAGGCTGCTCTTCAGTTTAGTCGGGTTTTAATTTACAGATAGGCTACATGAAAATAAACGGTTTAAAACTCCAATTTAAAGCTGTCGCCCCGTGCCAAAGGTGGCCGGAGAGCATGTTTCGAAATTCACCACTGTCCATTGTAATGCGAAAACTAACCCATTCACTGCCGGATCTCCAGTGCACTCAGACCTCTGGAGCGTTAACTGGGAAGACGATCGTAGTTGTTTTAATCTTGAGGGATATCTTATCTTGTATTTATTTACTGATATATATACATACATTTACTTAGGCTATCGTATATGTTCTACTGGCAAATGAGGAAAATGCAAACGTTATTTGGTTGAACAAGAGGGACAATGACAAATAAGGATGTTCTTTCAAAGATCGTGTTATAGACTACATGTGCTGGTCTTAGAAACCTAATCTTTGTATTCCTGTTGTTTCGTTCATTCTTTGAAAAACATGCATACCATTTTATACAAATATTTTGATTTAATGACTTTTTGTTATAGCCTAAATAAAAAAAATCAGTTCTAAAGAACCTTTCATTGATCAGTTCTTAAAAGAACCCTTTTTTTTCTCAGTGTGAAGAATGTTTTAATAATCTAAAGAATATGTATCACTGTAAAGAACCTTCTGTTCAGTGGAAAGATTACAATCCTTTTAAAGGTTCTTCATGCATCGATGCCAATAAAGAACTTTCATTGTTAAGAGTGAAAAGGGGTCAAATACATTCCTTGCAACTTCATTATTTTGACAACCATGTCAAAACACATATTCAAGGTAAAACAATTCAATTAGATAAGCCACACTGATATTCACACTATGTATACACACACAAATGCATAAAAAAAAATAAAAAATAAAAAATAAAAGGTTGAGGTAGGCTACTACATCTTTGAAGCACCTCAAAAACATGTGTGCATTTTTTAACAACGTATAGTAGATCCATTGTCTTAAATAGGGATTTATGTGTAAACTATGATTTAAATCCGTTAGGATTTTCATTGTGGCAAATATATATATTTTTTTTTATTAAAATGAATACAAATAAAATAAAATAAATAAATGCATACGTCATTGATGAATGAAAATAAACTGAAATGAAAAAAATGTTTTTTTTTTTCAGCAGATAAACCCAAGGTATACCAGGGTGTGCGTGTGAAGACCACTGTCAAGGAGTTACTGCAGAAGCACAGAGCCCTGCAGGCACAGAAAACCGCAACGGTAAACAATAGAGCTGTTGGAAACAATAAAAATCATAAGCAGACACTATTGACTTGTGGTAGCCGAAGTAAAGTGAAGCGTGGTCAGTCAAGACCAAATTTAAAGCACCACGCCCCCTCAGGCCTGCTTGAAGACAGATGCAGTTGATACCACATAATAGAACAACAAGATTTCTGCTGTTTTCCACTGAACGAACATAAAGGTTAATGTTTCACCTTGCTTCTCTCTCTTACATTTCATCCTGTAGAAATCACAAGCCATGGCTGGTCGCGATGTCTGCTCTACGACCATGAATAGTAAGTTTAAAATAACAATTGAACTAGACGTCGATAACTGACAGTGAAAAAAACAAAGATAAACATTCTGCCTACTAAGCTTTGTAAGAGCTTGATTTTAACCAGGAAAGATGAGAACAAGACAGAACAAAGTATACTTGACTGCATGCAACTTACTCCAAAATAGAAACCATTTTCATCCACCGTCAGGCATCAGTTCTACATCTACAATTCTAGGGGGAGAACAAATCAAAAAATAAATAAAAGAACAATGACACCTACATCTATAGGTGTTCCTTACAGATCCTGGAATGATCTCCTATTTATAAACTACTATTCAAATGTGATTTAGCTGTTGGCTGATGGTCTCGTGACATCATCCCAAGTCTTGCTGGCCTAATTTAAATGTTCTCCTGTGCTCAAGCCAGCATTTTCTTCTGTGCTCCCAACAGCCCACCTTGATGTCTTCTCTGGAATGCAAGCTCCAGAGCCCTATTTCCAGACACGTCCCTTTACCGAAAATGTCAACATCTCGATGGAGAATGCTTATGATCATCAACAGATGATACACACGATGCCTCCTGAGACTTTCAGCGGCAGTAATTTCGTGTGTCCCACTTCTTCGCAGTGGTCTAATGGATATATGCCTTCTAATACGGACCTCTATGGTACTAGCCTGGTACGTGTTTGATGTTTTTTCATCTTTTTGGGGGGGAATTTAAACAGTTCTAATGGTCAAATATATGTTTTTTTAAATTAATTAAGTGTTTCGTGCTTTTGCAATCTGTTTCCTCAGGTATCCAGTTCACCCTCAGACTCCTTCAATCTCCCCAGTCCAGTCGACTACAACAGTTACTCTCCCCCTCAGTCCCACTCTTCATCTTCCTCTTGCTACAGCTCCCCGACACGGATGGATTTGAGCTCCAGTTTCTCTCCAGAAAATTACCATTATCAGCACTGCAGCCTTCAGCATTGTTTTTGCCTGTCGCATTGGTCCAATGCGCATGAAGGCATGGCAACTTCGGAGTATGCGCCCTACGGCTCATCAGACTGTTTGTTTTCATATAGCGACGACAGTTATTTCAGAAGGGATACCTCAAACTCAGAGATGTGTTACTTATAAAATGCATTTTTTAAGCACTTTGCGCGAAAATTCAGTGTCATAATTGATGCATTTGAATGCATTTCTTGTATTTTAGTTTCGATCAAAGAAAAACAAAAATGATTGCATGATTAGGCTTAGGTTAGGAGTTGTTTTTAAGCAACAAGGTTGATTGCAGAGAGCTATGTGTGAGTATAATTTACAAAATATTCATTTATCTTTTCTACAATAAACATATTTTTCATAATTTTACTGGAATCTTTTGTTAAAATTGCTGAGATGTATTAATAATGGGGACGTTCAACGTTCAGTATGTTTCTCACTCTTAATATGTAGGAACTTTGACAGTTTAAGGGCACAATTATTGTTTTGCATATCAACCTTCAACACCAGGAAAGTAGGAGGGGGGGAAGGTTTACACAGCATATAGGCTATGTAAAAAAACATATTTGAAATCCAACAATGCATTTATTATAGTTCATAACTTGCTCCTAACAACACTGAAAAAACTTACTAAAATTGAAAACATAAATTTAGCCTAATTGCTGCCTTAAGTTTATTTAGTATAAAATCACAGCTTGCCTTTAACTTTTTATCATCATCATTATCGTGGAACAAGAACTTTCATTATCACACACTTTCACCAAAATATGAAATCGAAAGGGAAACGCAGCACCGTTAACTACACCGTTAACTATGCAAAATTAAAATAAAGAAAAGGAATTGCATAACTTAAGCCTATCTCACGAGGTTCAAAAATCTATATGTTGGCTATGGAATGGTTAAACAGGTTAGGAATAATCTTGTAGCCTACTTATCAACTGATCTGAAATACGAGTCCTAAACTATAAGCAGTGCATTTGCAGTTGTCAACGAAGTCTTTAGAAATGAAAAACAGAAAAGAACTTCATTCATGCTTGGATATCTGTTTTTATTCATTTAAAATAAATGTCCCGTGTCAATTTCAACTTCGGAACATGGCACGACTTAATCATTTAACAGTCACGCAATGGTGTAGCCTATTCATTAACTACAGAAACAGGGAATGTTTTGCAGTCAAAAAGAAGGGTGTGTACAGTTGGCAGACGCACATGTTTCGTGCCTGCTGCGCTCCAACTTGGAAATCCCCTCGGGAGAGCAAAGGACAAGGAAGTTTTCCTTTACCCACACGTTGGCTTTTTTTTTTTCTCCATGAACTGCGTCCCTCCCACTTCTGCACAACGTGATCTCTGATTGCGATAGTGATTCCAGCATACACTACTCTGACCTCTCCTCATGTTATCTTTGACTAAATTGAATTGAATAAAAAAATAAAATATTTAATTGTTATTCTTATTAAGGTCCAGTCTTAAATTGTATTTTCCAACAAACTGACACTGCCACTTCCATTAAGAAGAAACCCAGAATTAGCTACATGAGGTGAAGGGCTGGGGGACGAGGAACTGAGTTCGGGGAGTGTTTGAGGTTCCAGTTCAAACTGGTTATATTTTTTGGGCAATGAAAAGGAGTTATATTCTATCCACTAGCATACAGCACTGCAAATGTAACGGGATCATGTGAGTCTGTGATTGCGCAATGTAATACATGAAGCCTATGAGAACTTCTATTAGTGCGCGTCTAGCAGTTAAGTCAGCTTAAAGGGTTATTTCACCCAGAATGAAAATTCTGTCATTAATTACTCACCCCCATGTCGTTCCAAACCCATAAGACTTTCGTTCATCTTTGGAACACAAATGAATCCCAATATTTTTGATGAAATCTGAGAGATTTATATCCCTCCATAGACAGCAACTGAAACTTTGAGGCTTCAAAACGTTCATAAAGAGATGTGAATTGAGTAGTTTAGTCAAAAATTTTCTGAAGAGACATGATTGCTTCATATGATGAACAGATTGAATTTAGGCTTTTATTCACATAAACATTCATCATCTCACATATAAGTTGTGGTAAACCAATGGAAGCTCAAGCATGAGACTTGCAAACTTGCAAGAACCAATAGGGTTCATTCTCGTTTGAGCTTCTGCAAGAGGTTTGTTCTTGTGTTTCAAGCAAGTTTGGTTGAGCTTCTGTTTATGCTCGCTGATCAATGTTTGTATGTGAATAAAAGCCTAAATTAAATGTTCATCATATAAAGTAGTGTCTCTTCAGAAAATTTGGACTAAACGCTCAATTCAAATGGATTAGATTTACGATCTCTTTATGAACTTTTTGGTGCGTCAAAGTTGCATAGCTGCCAAAGGATGGACAGAAATCTCTCAGATTTCATAAAAAAAGATCTACATTTGTGTTCCGAAAATGAACACAAGTCTTACGGGTTTGGAACGACATGAGTCGTAAGTAATTGTTTACAGAATTTTTTGGCTGAACTATCCCTTGGAGTCAAACAGGGGCAGATCTAGAAAATTATTAAGGCCCGGATGGCAATTAAGGAGGTGGCATGAGGATTGTGAGGGGCGGCAACACTAAATTAATAATTTGTTTCATTAACAGTATAGCGCTTTTCTCTGCACTCAAAGAGCTTTACATGGAAGGGAGGAATCTCCTCAACCACCATGTGCAGCATCCACCTGGATGATGCGACGGCAGCCATATTGCGCCAGAACACGCACTGCACACCAGCTTATTTTTGGAGAGGAGATAGAGTGATGAAGTCTATCAGTATATGGGGATGATCATGGTGATGAACAGTGGCCAATGGGCAAATCTGGCCAAGATGCCGGGGTTAACCCCCTACTCTTTTTTCCGAAGGACATGGGATTGTTAATGACCACAGAGAGTCAGGACCTCGGTTTAACGTCTCATCCGAAGTATGGTGCTTTTTGACAGTATAGTGTCCCCATCACTATATTGGGGTTTCAGGACCCATGGGTTTGTGTGCACACAGGGTAAGCACCCCCTGCTGGCCTCACTAACACCTCTTCAAGCAGCAAACTTGTTTTCCCTGGAGGCATCCCATCCTGACCAGGCTCAACCCTGCTTAGCTTCAGTGGGCAACAGTCTTGGGCTTCAAGGTAAAATGGCTGTTAAAGCAAGCAAGCATTCAAGCTAATAGACCCCTTCAATGTTTGTAAACATCGAACGCCTAGGTTGGGTGCGCGCGCAACATGGGGTCAGAAAAATGGTGCGGCTAATAGACCGGCATATATGCAATGTCTTTGCCATCACAGGAACGGGAACAGAACCATAATAAACTTGTTTTAGCTAATGGCGATTGTCTGCCTGATTAGAGTCCTGCACGGGTTCGGACGAGTGACCCGCAAATTTTGCTCAAACGGGTGAAAAATATCCAAAGTGTGTCGGGTCGGACACGGGGGAAACACGGGTCTAAACACGGGTTTAAAACAATCACATGCAAACGTAAAAATATATTCAGATTTTTAGGAACACGTCTACAAAAATATGCCTGATTGCCTGTATTTCAAGTTGATAAAATAATTTAAAATCCACATCAGTTTATTTGTCCACGCGCCACGCCCTCCCAGGATCTTTCACTTTTAAAAAATGCATCATAACCGCGCGCGCGCGACCTGCTTGCAGTCGTCGAGATGGATGCTGAGGAGTTGAAGAAAGAATAGCTAGTGGAGATTGTAAAGTTGTCGACAGTCATCAAAAATCAAGTCCAGTGTGTGGGAGAAATTTGGAGTTACCTGAGGAAAATATTGTGAACGGCTTATTTGCTGCATGCATTTTCGTGTTGGATAGCCGCACATGTGGAACTTCATCGCAGAGGAAGCACGCAGCAGATGACTGTGGTAACAAAACCAAGCAGTTCTGTCGAACCGTGTTTTTTTTTTTAACACTGTTAAGTACTATGTAGGCTATATTTTTTATATAATAAACGGGCAGACTGGGACAATGCTACGATCAAAGATGCTCGTGTTTAGTTTTATTGTGTTATTGACAGTTATTGTGACAACAACGGTATAGTTAAGCCCTGGTAAGTAAACAAATGTTTTCTGTAAATTGTAGACTGGTTTAATAGTTAGGTGAAGTTCGATATCTGGCATTAATTGTGACCTGTGTCATGCTAACTTACTTAGCAGATAGCAGTATCTATCTGAACCATAGACTGTAAAAAAAATAGATCTGAACAGATGTCGTCTATTTTTATTTTTTTTTTAACGGATGAGATCCTGCAGGAATCCGGAAAAACTTGACTCCACAACTGGTGTGATTTTCACAGTCCACGACGCAACAATAAGGCATTTTTTCTTGACGAGAAATTCTCTGGTTAACACACAATTCAATGGGATGGAATGAACTTTCTGACCCCGACATGCGCACTGCGAACTTAGAATTTTCCTGTGACGTCAAACGTGAAGGGGTCTATAGACTGTATCATCTATATAAAATCTATACTAACTAAAATCAAAAGCGGCAATCATCAGGGTCCAAGCACCAATGGCCCATAAATTAAACTTTATAAAAATGTTGTAAGGCATGTGATCATAATAATGTGGAGTGACTCATATTAAACATTTAAATGATAAATCACTTCATAATGTCAGGACAATTTCAAATGAATGTGAAGCACCAAACCTTATTTATCTGAAGCATTTATCTTAAGTCTTTTATCTTTTAATTTTGATCATATAATATTTCCATGTATAGTAGTCTCGCGTAGCCAGACCTTCAGACTGACGGCAGAAGGTCTGGACTCTATCGCAGCTTTTCTTGGCCAAGAGGACGTTTGACTGACATATAACGCAACCAATCACAGTTCGTTTTGTTCCGCGTCATGTTTAGGGGCGTGCCAATATAATGTCGATGTCCCTACAATAACAGACCGGCGTGCATTTATAAATAAATTATTCATTCAAGAACGTTGTGCAAGTTCACTGCAACAATGGAGCCGCAAACTTCACATACTTTTGAAAATCCAGCGTTTAGTTGATCCTGGTAAGCGCTCATTTGTCTCAGTTGTAAACACAACGGCTTTCTTCTTCCACGAGGGGTTTTGGCGTCACGGCATTTGTTTCCAGACGGACCGTTAAAGAACGCGACACACACGTCTCGCGGACATCCTATCCTGTAGAATTCAACCAATCAGGTCGTGACTTCGAAACTCCTGAAGTGTTTCCAGAAAAGTGTGCCATATTAGAGCATTCTCTGGCCATATCAAAGTCCTTTTAGGAACTTTTTAATTTACCCTTTTTTTTATTAACTTTATTTAAATAACCTTTTAATTTAGTTAGCATCATAAATTCATTAGGGGTCCAATTCACTTATAGGTACTTAGATCCCTAATAACAAAATATCAATATCCAGAGCACCACCAAGACATTGTCTATTCACTTCAACATGTCTCTGAGCTTGTTAGAGTAGGTCTATCATTATGACATAAAGAAGAGTTTTATTAATGTGATGGAGGCTACACGCCTCAAGTTTAAGAGCAATAAAAACACTGAGACTTAAGACTTCTGAGATTTCTTAACAGATGTGGGAATGTCTGCAACACAGTTTTGGCAACACAACAACAACTACACTGGTACACAAACAGAACTCGTGAGTCACATGTTAAAGAAGTTGACTACAGCGCCAGCAGCCGTGCAGCAGCCGTGTTTTTTTTTTTTTTTGCCATTTTTTCTTTTATGTCAGCATATGTTAAAGCGCAGCTGCTACAATGAGTTACGGAAAGAACGTTATTATGAATGTGTGTAGTACAGGCTATGTAGTCTGGGTACATTCGCCATGTAGTACATCCCAGCAAACACATTTACGTTGTGGCAACGTCTCTGGCACGTTGCATTTCTTCTATGGCAACGTCGCTGTCTACGTGCTCGCAACATTGTAACAACGTAGAATTGTAAGACGTGACAGGGCTGTAGCAACGTTGTTGCGCGACATTCAGCAACTGAGAGACGACGTTCTGACAATATTTTTATATGGTGCATTTTGTTAGATAATTATATACTTTTATCGTTTATTGTTTATATTTTAATTTAATAGGGCTATCAACACCTGCAAGTGTAGCCTACACTTTGAAGAGTAAAAATGACAGAACGTTTCGTTAATTCAACTTTATTAAAACTGCATTTAATCAAATTGCACTTCCAAAAGTCATACATTTGTAAAAACAAAAAAAAACAAACAAAAAAACGAATATACAAATTTATTTTAAGTATAATAAATAAAACATAAAAAGCAAAGGCAGATCAGAACATTTAATGAACAAAACCGGGTCTGTATGGCGGACAGTAGCCGAAAGCCGGTGTCACCGGGGAAACATCCACAAATCCAGAGAAGCAAAGAAACGAATGAGACTAAATAGCGGAAAAATCAAATGACAAACTAAACAGTGCAAGCGATGCTACATTAATCACATTAGAAATTAAAGTTGTTGGTTGTGTTTGATAGCTGAGGTAGGAAGAATTAAACGCAATACTCACGTATCCTTGCTCGATGATGAATGAGAACACAATGAGCCCAACAGGTGGTTGGAATTTAAAAGTCTGATTTTCGCACTTCAGGGCATTGACGAGTACATTATGTAGTCCAGTGGTTGTCCTGACACCCTATGCACAACCTTAAGCAATGGCCCTGAACGATGGTTTAATGTCAACATTGTGACAATGCTGTAACAACCTTCACTACACAACGTAGTTATAGCAACCTTTTGGCCATGTTGTTAAAACGTTGTTAGAAGGTTGGCTACGTTGCGCCAACGTTCTGTGTTTGCTGGGATTCGCCATGTTCACCTTGTTAAGATCAGATATATGAAGCTGTATATTAATTCAATTCCATATACGTGTTAAAACTGTACTTTGACAAAATGTTAATAAAATTTGTGAAAAAAAAAAAATATATATATATATATATATATATAGGGGAGAGTGGGGTGATTTGTGCCAGGGGGGAAGTTGTTCCAGCCTTTTTTCTGGAAAACCATAGAAGAAATTGGTCATGTGTCCACATCATTTTGAAAAGCAATCACTTTTACTTGTCCTCCAAAGACGGGAGACACATGGCATGAGAGTTAAGCATATTTTAGTGCAAAAAACTGTTTTTTCCCTTTCAAAGTAAAATTTCTATGATTAAGGTTTTTTGATTGTAGTGTCTGAACAATTATAGACAAGTTTGAAAACATTTCACACATGTTTTAGTGCTTTAGTAGGCTACACAATGAGTCTATACAGTTAGCATGATGTTAGCTCTTAACTGCTGGATCATGCTAGTTTTTCAAACCTGTGGGTCTGGGGTGATTTGTGCCAAAGGGCCTGGGGTAAGTTGTGCCAGATCCAGACCACCTAGACCTACATACTCACAGGGGATAATCTTGAGAAGTGTGGAGATGGGCATGCCTCATCAGTGTTTTACTTGGGCCTGCCTGTTATTTGTTTAATTTAGCTAACACTGATTTCAGTTTTGAGTTTGCTCTATGTTATTAAAAAGAAGTTTTATTCCGTTTTTAAGTGGCCTATGTCAGGATGTTTAGAAATTAGCCTAGTCACTTTATTCTTATATGTTACATAATTGACAGACAGCGCTATGTCAACAGGCATCTATTGCCAAAGCCTTTTTGCCAGAAATGATTCACAAATATCATATATTGTGTTGCTATGGTGCTCTAAATGGTTGCTAGGGCGTAGTTTGATAGCTTCACAATGATCCTGAGAGACTGATTGGTCGTCTGAGTAAAATGAGCCCGCCCCCTTGTCTCTATGACACTGTGATCCAGAGTTATGTTCAATACAAAATCCCTCTGCAATTGACCATAGTAGGAAAAACGCATGCTATGGTATTCCAGGGTGAAAATATCTAAATAAACCTTAAATGATTAATTTTGTATTGAATTTATCTTGCTTTCATATAGCATTATGGTTCATAACATTAAAATGTTCTGTTTTACTTCAGAAATCACTGGCACAATTTACCCCCAATGTATTCCCCCAAAGGCACAACTTCCCCCGCACCAGGGGCAAGTTGTGCCATGAGACCACTTTTTTTCCAAGAGCTATATTTCTGAAACAATTTATTTCAGATCCAAAGTTATTTTTCTCAGGGATGCACCACATCCTGAAATATATGTACATCCTTAAGTTGAAGGCATTACTGCCATGGCCTCACTTTAAAGTCACTTTGAGTAAAAACTGGCACAACTCACCCCACTCTCCCCTATATATATATATATATATATATATATATATATATATATTATATATATATATATATTACATTCGCCATGTTGTCATTATCATGTGACTGCATGCATCTAAGGGCTGGTTCGCACAGAATGCGTTTTTGCTTTGAAAAACACTAGACGCGGGCAGTGGAATGAGGAAAAACGCAAGATGATTTTACTGATTTTAAAAAGACGCAAGACGCGAGCGCAACGGTTATACACGTCCGTCTAGCGCGTGTTTAAAAACAATGGAAAAGAAGCACATTGGAATGGACAAACGCGTGAACGCCACTATTGTAAGTCGTTGTTAAATTGATTTTTGCTAAACAAATTTTACATTTAAGAAACTTTTAGAGAATTCTAAATCTCATTAGCCTATCGTCTTTTTCACAGAAACACTGATTAATGTCTTTAGTTACACCACCCATCTATCATCTTTAAGTTTTAGGTCTATAGCCTACATAATTTTTTTTCTGTCATTACCATTGTGATTGTGAACTTGAATCACTTAAGTGGCATTTTTAAATCCTCCACCATTGCCCTATCCATAGAAACTGTGAATTTGGACCTACTACTCTTTTCACATAATTTTTCCACCAACTAATTCAATTTGCATAATCCACACAGTTGTTATTATGCTTTCAAATTATGTCCCATATGAATGTATCTTTTTTAAATGAAACATTTAAGGCTCTTTCACACTGAGCGTGTTGCGACAAAGTGAAGCGAACCGCAGACGAAACTGAGATATTGCGAAAAAAGGCAAAAAAATGCACCCCCCTCCCCCTGATTTTGTAGGATATAGGCCTACAGTGTGATCTGCCTAGTTGCCATACAGAAAATAGGCTACTTTTTTTTAAAGTAGCATATTCATCCTTTCTGATGACACTACCATCACTGATACCACCATGATTCATTAGTTTAAACAAGAACTTGTGGACTGCTGTGGAACATTATAAGGATTAATGGCACATTCCTCGTCTTGGAGGTTAATCTGAGTGTAGAGGCAGGTACTGATCTGATGATAGATAACACCGCTATCAGACACATAGGTGTCTGCAGGGATGCAAAAATACTTAAGTAGTGATTTCATTTTCAACAGTTTCACACCTTAAGACAAACATTGAAAGTATTCTGTTACAACAGGCTGACTGCAATTCAGCAGGGAATCATTGAAGCAGCTTTATCTGAATCTATTCTCATTTAGAGGTGTTTTACACTTGAGATTTATCTAAGTTTTTGTGTGTGTAATATTTCTGATGCAAAGGTCTGGCCAGTCAGATTTATATTTACCCTTAATAATTCAGTATGAAGGAAACTATATGCTCATGAAGTCTGCTGGTTAATTAGTACAGAAAAAAAGGAAATGCAGTTGAATAAATCTTTTTGTGGCTATGTTAGATTCATTAAAGAAGGTTAATGAACAATGAAATATTACTGAACCTTTTTTGTGTGCCAAGAGTGTCTAACCCCGGTTTAATGAGATACTGGGAACAAGAAAGATTAAAAAATAAAATAAAAGAGTAAGGCATTCAGCAATTGATAATCACATAGTGCCTTTTCCATCTGAATCCAGTTAGTTTAGATGGAGAGCAAAGAAATTAGCTGTAGCCTTCTGTTTTTCATTTGTTTTCTCACCCCCTATAAACTCAGAGGCGTCTTCTCTAGAAGTCTTTAAAACATAACAGAGAAACTCCCTGTGAGCTATGAAATATTAGTCATTGAACAACAAACCAAATTCTCTGGAAAACTATAGGCCAAACCTTTCGTCAACACCAGCAGAAGAAATTGAAATCTGGTGTAAAAGATTCTCGACAGAAACAATGAGTAGGTCAAAAGGACAAACATGTTACATTGTTATGGCAACACTGAATTATGATTAACCTGTAAGAATTGATAAATTAGGGAATTCCAGACAGTCTGTTTTGGGGGTGGCCAGGCCCTGAGAGGACAAAAGGACCTCTCTGGAGATTATCATTTGAACTGGCCCTCGTGCACCATCGAGACGAAAGTCTCACCTCTGAGTCATCTTAATCTACATCTCCTTCCCTCTCCCCTCACCCCCTCTCTCTCAGGCTCAGACGATCACCCGATTTCACCCAAGAAAATGTATAGTTTAATGTGAATGATTATCACAGAGTATTTTCATGTTTGGTATCATTTAAAATGTCACAGTGCGACTGGTACAAATGTCCTATTTCCAGAATAAGTGAAACACAAGGTAATAAGGTTTTTGAAGGTTTATGGATAACTAGCATACAAGGAGGGGTTGGTCTCTCAAGCAAATGGTCGCGCACCCCCAAGAGGTGCTACAGTGTACCTCTGAATGCAAATTTCTATTGTTAGCACATGGTTCCATGTGAAAAGGTTTGTCTATTTAAGGAAGTGCAGCAGGGAGATCGGGGCCCTTTTCTGTACTTCAGATTGGCCCGTGAGGCTGGGAGTGATATCTCTCAGCCTCACGTATTTCTTAAAGTTGGGTTTGCATCTTCTCTCTATTCCAGAGCATTTGATGTTTTGTATCAATTATCTTTGAATTGATTATGAAATTGGCATGATACATTCACCTGACATAATAAATTGTTACATTTGATTATTCTAACTGACTTTGCCATTATTTTCATTGAAGAGTTAAACGGAATAGTCAAACATTCGCTCACTTTTAGTGAGGCACAGATATTATTAAAACCTTTCATTTATGGAGTCAGATGAATAAACGAGTAAATATATGATTAAGATATTACAAATTTAACCAACCAATACTTTGCATGAGTGAGGACAGAACACGTGAGACCTTCCCCGTGTATTGGCGAACCGGCAGATTGGACCAATTTCACGGGCCTTACAGTGTTGAACCCTGTGTCAATTATGCCTATAGGCAGCAAACCTGATCTCTACTGTACACTTTATGTTTGTCTACAACCTCTAAAAAAACAACAACTAACTAACTTTGAATCCACTTTGTTTGAGGTTATAATAGCCTATCATTAAGAATACTGAAAAAATAACTAACTAAGAGTTTGACCCATATAAGACATAACAAATGTGTGAAGAGGAGAGAGAAAGATCAAAAAGAGCCAAGGAAAAAGATAAGTCTTCAGTTCATGTTTCTCAGAAACATAAGTGCCTCCAAATAATGGACAATACAAATCAAAATGAAATTAAAATGGTTAAAAATACTTAAAACCATCTAAATTCTAGAGAAGAGGCCTTTTTTTTGTCCTCATTTGAGTTGACTGCATGACTGCCTCTTTTTTATCCTTCTTCTACATAGAAAAACACACGCAATCAGCAAAAATCAGACATAACATCTACTTTAACACACCAGTAATGGTTATTCCTGCATGACACTATTGTATAAATTACTTTCCCATTATATAAGGAGTGAGAGGTCAAGATTTATGTCAACAGCAAGGAGAAGATACCTTCAGTTAAACAACAGCTATGACAAAAAGACACATCTTTTTTAGGAACTCTTTACCAATCAGCTTAAACTGGAAAGCTATCCTGTGATGTAAAGTAACTGCAATAGATGAACATTCGATTATTCAACTTGATGTGTTTTACACCAAAATGCTGCAAATTAGTATTCAATTTACATGGCATGTTACCCATTTTTTATTTATTTTTTGGCCGTAGTAACTTTGTTCCTAGAGAAATGGAAGACAAGTCATATCATGCCCTCAGTTGTTTATGTTAAGCTTTTCTCATAGACTCTTTGCCAACATAGATTGGTCTAGACCTGTTTGTGCAGGGACCCCCCCTCCCCCCAACTCGATTTCAACCGAGAGGGACCCAACCCCCCAGATGGTAAGACAAGCTGGTTGGATATGGCTTTTTCATTTGGTCCAATTCTCAGTATTAAGTAGTTGCTTATTAGCATGCATATTATGATACTGGCTGTTTATTAGTACTTATAAAGCACATATTAATGCGTGACCTTATTCTGCATGAACCTTATTCTACATCCCTAATCATACCCAATACCTAAACGTAACAACTACCTTTCTAACTATTAATAAGTAGTAATTAGGAGTTTATTGAGACAAAAGTCATAGTAAATAGTTAATTAATAGTGAGAATTGAACCCTAATCTAAAGTGTCAAGATATATTTAATGCCTGCAGAGACCATCAGCAGCCCAAATCTCCAGAAACCTAAAATGTGGATAGATCAAATTACCTTATACCATGGGCTGTTTAAATACTCGATTCTGATTGGCTGGAAGGTGTGCAGTAAAACCGTTTAATGCACAGGTAGTTCCAGTCAGTTTGATTACAGTTCGAAATTAATCCGCTACATTGGTAACCATAGTAACACAGATACACTTGCAAGCAGAGTGAGAGACGCATATGGAAACGTTTAGGTAGGCTAAATGGATGATTTTTGAATATCGTTTAATTTGTATCAGTGTTGCCTGTCATTCATAAATAATTGTAATAAATCCATTAAAGAATCATTAAGTTAGCTATATGCTTAAGCAACGAGGGGACTGTAGCTGCTAGACTTTAAAGAAGAGATCGACGCACACAGGTAACTCGCGCACGCATCTCTCTCTCTCTCTGTTCCTTCTCCTTCAGTTCTCTGTCTCTCTCTTTTAATAATGAATTTAAATAAATGTGAATTCATTCAAATAAAAGCAATCTGATGGCTCTACTTTATTTAAAGCGGACGGAGTGCAAGAACTGACGAGCCTTAACTTAAGAAATAACCGTCATTTTTACACGTCTGTTAAAAATATACACTGTAAACATCAGTTACAGCTTTAACTTATTTTTAACTTGGCAAATAACCAAGGTATAAGCGGGATAATCGACGGCTAGCCATGCATTAAAGAATTTTAATGCACTTCGTAGAGGCAACCAGACCACCCTCCGCTTCGCTTTGGGTGGTTCTTTGCCTCTACGTCGTGCATTAAAATCCTTTAATGCATGGCTAGCCGTGGATTATCTCTTACATGTTTCATTACTTCACTTTCACAGGCAGTCTTAGAAGTTTCTCACGACTCCTTGTCTAAAGAGTTCATTTAGAGTTTTTCCCCCATCTATCTTTAAAACCAGTATGTTGGGTTTTCAGCAATTTCCCCAAGGAAATAGTAAGAGTGTGAGATATTTGTACTATATAACGGCCATTTGATAGGAGGAGCTTGGAAATGCTGGTGGGGTTTTTTTCACTCAAGATCCTGTCTCACTGGGATCCCTGCTGACATTTTTTCTAGATTGCTTAAACACATTTCTATAACACAAATCCATAACGTCACACCCAATTCCCCAAACATCCTATTTTCAGTTTAAAACGAAGCTCTTCACTCAAAACCATTCACACTTGCTGAAAAACAAACTTTGCCCTCTGACACAAGCCCTCACAAACACACACACACACACATACACACACACACACTACAACATAGTCTTACACACTGGTGCAATAAATTAAAAACAACATTTCCAAAACTGGTAAGTTATGTTGCTTGTGGTTACCCCCCTCACAAACCTTTTCACATGATGAACACAAAAGACACAACCAATGGATACATTGGCACATTTTTTTATTCCTTAATGTACTGTACAGTACAACACACCAAACAAAAAAAAATACTCTGCCCCAGCATCCCGTCTTTGATCTGGGTCAGGCCAGAGAATCTTGTCAGCATCACAGGCTATTTTGGCCCTAGCCAGCCAGGGTAAAATCCACTTGCATGCCTGTTCCCCGCTGGCACGCATCAACTGAAATATTTGGAAGGCTTCTTCCATTTCATCGTACTGATTACTGTAACACATAGTTTTTACAAAAATTCTGAAAACTCTGTATAGAAAATAATGTGCATGCGAGGCAATTTGATGCATTTCTTTTTATTACAGTAGTATAGGGCAACAGCTACAGTACATGTTGTAACAGCACAGTGTACTGCACTCAAAAGATACAGTAGAGAGCAATCTGAAGTACATCTACTGTACCTGTTTTTCTCCCTGAAGGTTCTTATGATCGAGGCAACGGTGAAACGACTCAAGTTTGGCTGTACTCGTTGCCCAACCTCCCTCATAGTCATACCATGGACAAAGACATGGGCAACTAGAGTGGCACTGTGTAATGTTGCGGTTGAAACATAGGAGGAAGCAGGATCCACGTGCAGCACACTTTATTTAAACAAACTCAAAACTTGACAAAGACTGACTCAGACTAGGGAACAGGACTCAGGAACAGAACAAACAACATCAAGAACTCACAAAGACTGAATTAGACACAGGGCTTTAACACACTGCTTGTCTCTTTGGCCTTGCCCTTCCCCTATACCTTCCACCTTCCTCCTCCACTCCGGTGTCCTCGACCTCTTCCTTCATGTCTTTCTGGATCCATTGTTCCAAAACCCAATTAACTGATTCTGGCCCTTTTATCTATCTATTGAAGGTTCTGATTGGTGTGTGATCAATTTTGACTCTTAGGGGCTGTTTACACCTCGCCACTTTGTGCGTTTTCTCAGATCGGATAGCTATCTGATTTATCAAAACGATTCCATTTACACTTGGTCACATAAATGTGTTTTTGCGAAACGGATTTCAATCCGATCTTACATATAGCCCGTAACACGCTCTCACACGTTTGTTTTTTTAACATTTTTGGGAGGAGTACAATTTACATATGTGGTTTCAACAACCAGATGCATTTACACTTGTCCAGTTTTGTCTGGAATGCGGCCCAGACCACCTCCTGAAGTGGTTTGAGCGATCAGATTCAAATCCGTCGCGAATGCATTTCGGAGGGCATTTACACCTGGTCTTTTCACGATCGGATAGCTATCCGATCTGAGAAAACGCATGAAGTGGCCAGGTGTAAACCGTGTTTCCACTTGGGTAATTTTATGCTAATTTAGCCAAAGCTGTGCTGACTTGAGTGAACAATATTGAATGCTAGTGCTTTCTAAATGACAACATGGTGTAGGCAATGAGAAATGAAGGGATTTGTGTGTAGAGTTTTGCAGTGACAGTTCAACAAATCTGACGGGAATAGTGTTTATAGTTTAGGGAAATGGGTGTGCTTTTTGATAAATGGCGTTATGGTTTTGAAATTTTAGTTCAAAAGCCTGGTTATAGTATTTAAGCAATCAAGAAAAACTGTAATGTATTGCCATATAAAGACTGTTCATGTTTGCCATGTTTGATACTCTTCATGTTTGCCAATGATTTATCAAGAAATCAGCAAATAAATACAAACTGTTTTATGCCCCATAGGATATGAAAATATGACATATTTTTGTTTATATGGCGGTTGTGATAGTGATTACAATAAAAATGTTGCTTAGTACACTGTAAAAAAATTCTAACCCTCCCAAATCAAAAATTTCAAGTGACCGATAACATCTAAATTTTTCAATTGGCCCAAGTGAAATTCTGTAAATTATAAAATTAAATTGAATTGAATGTTATCGGTCACTTGAAATTTTTGATTTGGGAGGGTTAGAAATTTTTTACAGTGTAATGGGTCTTCTGTGCACACTTCTGCATGGACTGTAATCGGAGCAATATAAGCAGGTATTTAACTTTGACATGTTTCACTGCTTTCTCATTCTGCACAGCTAAATGCCAAATATTGTCCCCCTCCAGCACACACTTTCCCTGCTTCTCCTCGACAGTCACACCTTGTACTGTTCTCCCTTCCATCTCTCAACATTTGTGCAGACATGCCCCTGGATCCTGTTGGGCAGATTCAGCGGCACCTTAAAGGTAAGAAGCAACATCTTGGCTGCATGGTATGTTCTGAAGAATCTTGTGCACAAATTTGTGCACAAAGGTAATGTTCACTCAAGAAAAACACAGAGCACAGGTGTCAGTGTTTTACTTGGTTTAACTCACTCTTAGTGCTCTTTATGGTTTGAAAACACTAATTGTCATGGCCTCAAAACTATTTTGTTTCCTGTCTTGCATGATACTAAATTTCAATTACTAAATTGAAGTATGACCAAGCTTTTCACATGCAGAAATACATGATATTAAGTTTCAGTGCAACATACTGTGGGCCCTATTTTAACGATCTGAAACGCAAGTAACGTTGTGGGCGGGTCTGGGGCGCTGTTGCTATTGCTATACCGGCGGGATAAATTACTCTCCCGCCCGACGCAAATCTAAAATGGGATGGTCTTAAGTAGCTTCATTATTCATAGGTGTGGTTTGGGCATAACGTGAAATAAACCAATCAGAGCGACATCTCATATTCCCTTTAAGAGCAGACGTGCTTTTTCCATGGCGGATTGCTATTGTAACGGCGGATTTGCCAGGCCAGGAGCGGTTCACAGCCGAGGAGAGCAACGTTCTCATCACAGCCGTAAAAGACAGAGAAGTTACATTGGGGATGGGAGAAACCCACCCAAATTAGCTTTAGGTTAAACAGGCGTATAATAATTGGTATAAATGTGTAAGCTAGATTTATGCTTAATTTTTTCACATCTTCATGGACACAACAATGATGTATGGTTTTCTAAAAATGAGAACTGCGTCTGTGTGTAGATGAGATAAGCAAAGTGTATGCGCGTTGTGCACACGCTACATTGATTATGGCCAAGCATGCACCCTTAAAATAGTATATGAATAACATGCGCAACGCGCCACTGACTTAAGACTAGGTTTTTCCTGCTCTGTGGCGGAATTGTTTTCTAAACCTGCAAAATAGCACCAAGGAACGTTTGCGCCGGAACATGCCTCCTCTTTGTGCTGAACCACCCCTGGGAGCGCAAGTTCATTCCCTAACTTACCGACGTGCGTCTGTGGAGGGAAAAGTCCGCTGTGCGCAGGTGGAAAATAGGAATGATACATGCGTCGGTGTACAAAGTCAGTTTCACTGGGTGCAAGATAGGGCCCTGTAAGTGAAAAAGTCTTCTTGTATGATCCTGAAGCATGTGATTGTTGGCAATGCAAAGCAAACACAACCTTTTGACAAACATATGTAGGCCTATGTTTAAGAACAATTTATAGATTCTCAAATAACCTGATCTGTCTCAACTGCTCAGTGTTCCCATAAACACAAATGAACGTGATAAAATGACTAGCAGTATGGGAACTATCTTCTAAACTGTTACACCCATCATATTAAAAAAGTTTAGAGAGAAAAGTACTTCACCATTCGTTTTCTCAAGAAAGAAACTCCCCTGAGCGCAAATGGAAACAAACTCATTTAGAGGTCATTAGAATCGTGTGGAAAGACAGTATGTCCGGCTATAAAAGGCATGCATCTTCACAAACTCATAGAAAATAACTTAAACAATCCAAGGTTTTTATTTAGTATAGATTAACAAATAAACAGACGTCACCTGAAAAGAATAGTCCTTCACAGTTTAGTAGTAATGACTTCATGAATTTCTTCACTGAGAAAATCTAAAGCATCAGAAATACAATTCTGTCATGACAACTCTCCGAGTGATTGGCATGGTAATGGATATGACAATGTTGTATGTTTGGTCTTGGCCGAATAGATGCTGCTGCTTTTATTGCTGCTGCTGCTGCTGCGGCAGAGCAAGAACGGGACTTGCTACTGCCAATACATACACAACACGCTGCTGTGAGCGATTAAGACATTCTGCTGCTGTACAATATAGTGTACATAAATTACCTGTAGCAGATCTATACAGGTGGAGCTGGGGAAGGTGGAAATGCTACCCAAGTATTTGAAGGTTGAGAAGCGAGCTCATTTGCTTCTGATACTGCAGGAACCAATCAGCTGTGCTCTATAGATAACGATGTGATTAAGAACAGGTGAGTAAAAGACCTATTAGCCGGCACCATCTAGAGTTTCATGCCAGAACTTTGTATTTGTAAATGTACAAGCATTGACAGCGTTTTATGATTCAGCTTCAATTATTGTCCTCTTTAGAACAATTGCAGTGCTTTACAACTATAGGACAGAGCTAAATGACCCTATCATTGCATCCAAACCAACTACATGTTTATTAGATCCAAACCCACTAAATTACTGAAAGAGTTGTTACCTGTAGCAGAAGTAACAACAATTTGAATAACTTTTCTCTATCTCTAGGTGATGTCCCAATACTTTTCAAGCTGGCAGCTATTAATAAACCACAATTACATCCAAATGAATTAGCAAATTACAGGCCCATTTTAAATCTTCAATTTATGTCAAAAATACTAGAAAAAGTTGTGTCCGCTCAGTTGTGCTCCTTCTATGAAAAAAATCAGCCAGGATTTAGGCCCCATCATTGCACAGAAATGGCACTGTTAAAAACTGTTAAAATTACAAATGACTTACTTCTAACTTCTTACCAAGGTTGCATTTCATTACTAGTTTTACTTGATCTTAGTGCTGTGTTTGACACTGTAGATCATGACATACTCTTAGATCGAATACAAAATTACACCTGTATTCAGGGACATCAGGCATTATGTTGGTCTGGATAGTACCTATCTGACCATTACAGTTTTGTTTATTTAAACGGGGAATTGTCAAAATGAAAGGCAGTAAATTGTGGAGTGCCGCAAGGGTCTGTTTTAGGCCCTATATACTATTTTCAATATACATGCTGCCTCTTGGTAATATTATTAGAAAACATGGAATAAGTTTCCACTGTTATGCTGATGATACTCACTTAATCTCTAAATAATCTCTAAATTATCCAAGTTAACAGAGTGTGGTAAAGATATAAAATATTGCTACTGACCTATAAGGCCCTAAATGGTTAAGCACCTTTGTATTTAACCGATCTTCCAACCCGATCTCACAAATTTTACGAGGTGGCTAATTTGTACGAATTCATACGACCTCACGAATTAGTACGATTTTTGCTAAACCTTACATATTTTACGAGTTGCCCAATTCGTATGAATTCGTACGAATTACTTACCCCTGAACCTAAACCTACCCATCACTGGGGTTTAGACAAATCGTACGAGTGAGGTCGTACGAATTAGCCACCTTTTAATCACTTGTACAAATTCGTACGAATTGGTCGTAAGATAACATTGTATCTTCCATCATCCTACAATCACTCTCCTTAAGGTCACAAAACTCTGGACTTTTGGTAGTACCTACGATATCTAGGGGGCAGGTTAAATGTAGATTAAAGACAAATCTCTTTGGCCAAGCATGCACATTATGCACCTCATAATCTTGTTCTCCAGTATATCAGAGTAAATGTACATAATTATCTTTTGCTTGAAATGTTGTAAACAGCTATGCTAATTATTTTCCGTTTGCTTTTCTGTCTCTACTGTGGGATATCTAGCATATCTAGAGAGTACGCCAGCTCCAGTTTGGATCCAACCTCTTACGAAGATTTCGGATGAACACACAAACCCTCCCCCCACCACCGAATCACACACTTTCTAAAATGCTTGCAAATGCATGTTTGCTTTATTGTCATACCAGTTTGAGGGAGATATGTCATGCACAGAAGCTATAAAAAAGCAGATTTCATGGTAGAGCATGCACAGAGCAGACCCTTGTTTAAACATCTCATTAGGGAACATGTTAATTTTAGAGACAACTAAGCATGTGGGTCTTGGGCACAGGTAGATTAAACGATAACATCCACAGGGGATTTCTCCAGCTTTCAGAAAACTGATACCTTTCTAATTCTTACTGACATTTTAATGAACTATGTATACAAGGAAGAGCACTCTGTAAATGTTAGTATTTTAACCATTGTAATCATGCTACAGCCAGGATTCTGCACACTAAATTGCATAAAATTGCAGCAACGCTAGCCAGCAAAAACGGACATTAATCTATCCCTTCACAAATGTTTCCAGATCTGTTATTTCTTCCAGATTTCATTTTTCATAAAAGCTGCCAAAATGCTGTCTGAAATGCCTCACATCAGTTTCAGCCTTGCAAATCATATTGGCCATGTACACTGGAGCTCAATCTATTCTGTACACATAAAGTTCAGAAATTTACAGGAGTGAATTATACAACCAAATTAGATCTCGAAAAATTCAGGTAGCGACAACTGCATTTAGAAAAATTCTACGGAGTGTGTAACTGCCTTGAACAACTAGTTTTTAAAGCATTTTTAAATGTGCATCAGAAGTCTCTCTTTTGTATGAAAACCACAGGGTAAGAGGTACAAGACCTGACCAAAAAAAAAGGAGAAGCACATAATAGACCAAAATAAATCCAAAAGCTTTATATTGAAAATAACATCAAAGTATTGCAAATTCCCACTTTTCTTAAAGGTATAGTTCACCAAAAAATGAAAAATTTGTCTTAATTTACTCACCTTCATGTTGTTCCAAATCTGTATGAGTTTCTTTCTTCTGTTGAATACAAAGGAAGATATTTTGAAGAATGCTGGTAAGCAGAACGTTGACGGTAGCCATTGACTTCCATAATATGGAAGTCAATGGCTACCGTCAACTGTTTGATTACCAACATTCTTCAAAATATCTTTTGTGTTCCACAGAATAAAGAAACTTGGGTGAACTCTCCCTTTAATCCCATAAACTTGATCGCTTTAAAAGCCAAGCCCAAACAACAACCCCAAAAAACGCTTATAAGTGGACATAACAACACTGCAAGGAGTCCTCTGCTAAGCAGCCTTCCCAGCATAAACAATACACAACGCCTCTGTTGACAGTGGTTTAGTTAAAATTACAGAACCTTACAGTTCTTTAGTCACTGTAACATTACTTTGGTCAAAAATAGTGGATACCAAACACATGAGATGCCAGAATATTGCTATGGTTACCACTGTGTCAATCATCGCAATTTCGGAAATGATCATTTAAATAAGCTTCTGTATTTCAATGCAGTTGTCACTCCTAAAACTTTACAGTGTGTTTGTGGCCATGAGCCAGCCAACATTACATGGTGAAGACAATGTAAGCACAATATAGGCTTGATGTATGGGCAATACATGGGTTTGTCCATGGGTTCTGTGTCAGCCTATTTGAATTATCCCATACTTGTCATGGGTTCCGACATATAACCCAAGGACAAACCCATGTAGGGCTCATACTGGGGCTCATTCAGATAGGGCTTATTCAATGTAGGACTACATTGGCTCCACCATGAAATCTTGATTAGGTAAAAAGCTGCGCAAAAAGACTGCCAATCTACAAATATCTTAAATGTCTTCTGAAAACAGCGAGGAGTTGCAGATGTAGGGTTCTTTTTGGCCCTCGTCGTCTTCCAGCAGTTTCTCAAGGGCCAGGGTGCCCTCGGGGGCCTGGGGAGGCTCCACCTGCCTAGGCTCAGGTTCTGGTGAGATTACTGGTAAGGTCAGAGGCACTGGGAAGAGCTGGGAGGCTGACAGGGCTGCTTGCACAGAGGGGGACTGCATGACGGTGTTGGAGATGGTGGATAAAGGCTGAGCCCAAGGAATGTATGTCAAGGAGGAGTCTGGGATCTCCACCGGAGGCAAGGCTGAGCTTGAAGTGCTCACGGTCTAAGAGGGAACCAGATAAAAGACTAATTAGCATCTGAAACAATAGCAGTGCCCTGAAACAATAGCAGTGACTTTGCATCAGTCTGTGGCTCACCGCAAGGTTGGTGAAGAGAGGTGTGTGCGCAAACGTCAGCATTGGGGAAGGGCCCACCACAGTGTAACTGGGACAGATCGGCTGGACATACATATCAGCGTGGGATGGGATAGTAGGGTCATGGTGTTGGCAGTCTGGGGTAGTCCAGTGGCTCAAAGGCTGGAGAGCAGATGTGCTGGTGGTCTGGGCAATCCATCCTGTGCAAAGCCCACCGACATCCACTAATGAATCATTAAGACCACTCTGGTTGGCTTCTACAAAGCTAGAAGTCCCTTTTAGAGAGGAATAAGAGCATAAGAATCTTTGCGCAATCAATGAAAAAACAAAAATATTCATATGTAACTTACCAGCGTGTGTGTATGACGGAAAAGTGTTGTTGGGAACCATCACCTTGAAAAAATAACAATGGAAATACAGTTATAATACATTGTTTCCTTTATATATAATGCTCTAATATATAAATAAAATAGATGTAACATATTTGATTATTTTGTATAGTTTATTAATGTGTCTTATTGTTTGATTGTTGTTTGATTGTTTGACAATTCGAGGAGGGACAGGAATTGATAGAAGTGAGTCTCTTTATAGAAGTGAGCTCTTACTCAGTAAAAGCAGAATACACACAATGCATGATACAGTAAGTTAGATGGCTCACGTCTTTGATTTGAACTGCTTGTGTCACTCATTAGCCAGACTACTTAAAGACACAGCATAAAGCATGAAATGTAGTTTCTAATTTTAACACACATTTGGTAGTTAGAAAATAGTTTATTCTGGAACCTGCTCTTACACTTCATTTTATTACAGTTTTTCTCAGTCGCTTTGGTGCATTTCTCACATCACTATTTACATTTGCACAACAGTTAGTTCAACCTCCACAACATTTAGTCATTTGGGCACATCATAGTAGCATTTTCTCATTCCTTCCAACAAATTGCAAATGCTTTTGGACATGCATCAATTGCTTTCATACAACTCTCTGCTGTTTTATAACATTATCATTTGCTTATGTCATGTCAGTCAAAATTAACTATACTTGTGAATGCTGAATAGTCATTCCATATAAAACTAATAGTCCTCATTTCATTGCTTGAGTCATTACATACAAAAATGTTGAACTAGCTGTCAAAATTTGTCATTTAAAAAAAAAAAAAATCCTGAAAAAGTCTCCTAAATTGAACAATTTGCAATTGAGCAAGAGATGATATTCGCTGTGATGTAGATTACTGTAAATTATGTGACCAGACAGAGAGGAACGTCTGGATGTGCATGAATGATTACAGTACCATGTATGTTGTATGTTCAGTTCCAATATGTTCTGCAATATTGTGTACAGTTGTGCACAGCTCTACCCAAAGGGAGTTTATGTTTGTTGTAAATAATGGTGTATTTTTTCTTTTGCACAATGCTGTGAACAAATTAGAATTGCAAAGAGCATATGCAGTAAAAATGTGAAACATACATATATTCAGTGTCTTGTACTCAGTTACCTCATAAATACAGTAATGTGTAACTTTACTGTATTTTTCAAATGGCTGTGCAAATAGTATTTAGTGCTGTATTGAGCATTTTCAGGTAGTGTCACCAAGATCTGACTTTTATCATTGGAAAACATTTACAGAGTAAACTGTCATAATGAAAACACGACTAAGCCATTTGACTATCTTGTTCATAAACGATGGTGTCAGGACTTTTTATTTTGATGACACTGACACTTTCATTGACATAAATACTTGCTTTTGAGGAATGGGCTATCCATTTTGAGCAAGTGACACGCTTTTGCAGGTTATCAACTAGGTTTTGCAGTTTGTACTATTTGTTTTGAGAACTGCATTAACTGTTGTGCAAATGTAAATAGTGTTATGAGAAATGCACCAAAGCGACTGAGAAAAACTGTAAACATAAACATTTTTCTTGTTGCTTTACACAGACAACTGTTAGAACTATTCCACCCTGAGGGTCCAATAACTGGAGCCATGGCCTTTTTTTTTTTTTTCTACAATCAGGACTGGGATCTCAATGAGGATTGTCCAATACCGGAGCCATTACCTCTGTTTTTCTGCAATCAGGATTGGGATCTCATTGAACATTGACCAAAGAAACATGGCTACAACAAACACTTAAAACAGTTTTTAGTGTGAAGTTTTGACAGAAGAATCTCAAGAGTCCCAAGCAAGAATATGAAAACATTAAAAGAGCAACAAACTTGTTCTTATTTGGTAATTATACCATGGTCTGGGTGAATACTCGATTCTGATTGGCTGCAGGGTGTCCATTAAAAAGTGATAGAGGACACCTAGTAAATAAACCGTCTGGCGTAACCAGGGAACCCAAGTTATTGTTTGTAAAAACTTTAGATTTCGATTGTAAAACTAATTAAAATATAAACTAATGTTTTAAAAATGTGTTATTTGGCAAGTGACCATGGTATAAGCGGGTTAATGCCCGACGAGGTGCCCATTGTCAGGTATTAATGGACTTCGGCGGAGGCAACAGTCCTCCGCTGCGCGTCGTGAACCTCGCCGTCGTCCATTGATACCTGACAATGGACACCTCGTCGGGCATTAACCCTTACTTAGACATCTAATAAGCAGTATACTGTGCAGTTATTCGTCTTCAAGTCAGTTTATATAACAATGATAACGACCAGCTTGTTTTACACAAAAGAAAAACAATTAAGGTGTAGCACAATTATATTCTTTTGTAAAATGGTTTACATGTCAGGACAAGTGTTTCCACTTAAATCCCACTTAATGACAGGGACTTTTGTCTGAGACCTACACCTGGTAGATTGGATCAAGGCATTTACTGCTGTGGCCCCCAGCCCAATAATGTTAAAGCTGCTTAAAAACCCCATCTCCATACTGAGGGAGGTGTTGAGTGGAATGGCAGAGAGCACGTGGAGGGGTTGGCTTACTGATAACCTAGCTAACCTAAAATAACAGACAAAGATAAGCACATTTTGCGTGGTTAGGTTTCGCCTAACACTTTGGGAGCAATTACTGACTCACGTCGGCTTCAGCAGAATAGCTCGAAGAGCATTTCAAGCATTTCAAGCATTTCAAGCAATCAAGATGGCATTGCTAGAGAGTCGAAGAGGATTCACAAGAAGTTTTATTAAAGACATACAACCTAATTTTTATGAGAATTTAATGGCTGCAGAGTGTGTGTTTATGTTGTGTTGTCAGGTACAATTTTAAGGTGGGTAGGCAAGCCTCTTGGCAGATCCACAAACGGATTTGCATAGGCCCTATGCCCAACCCCTCGGGCTATGTGGGGTAATAGTTTAACTGTCACGGAAAAACACCTGGATTATATAAGGACAAAATCCCCTTGGAGTTTGGAGAGCCTGCCTTCTTGCACTAAGTAATGCCAAGTAAAATTCAAGCTGACATTGATTTTGCAATATTGCGCAATCCTATCAGTTTCTGAGTTTTCAATCCTCCTGGGGTCTCACATTTGGAAAGCATCACTGTGCATTGGATGGATTACATAAATAAAATAAATTCAAGGTTAAGGGATTTGAATGTTTAATGAATGAGATAATGTTATGTTTGACCGTTTTTACAATCAAAACCATATGTCCTGTGTGTGCACACGTGGGCTGTAGTTCTTACTGTGCCGGGGGGCGTTGTTCTGGAAGCATTTCCTCTTTTTCTCCGCAGCAACTCTTTTACAGGGTCTTTGACCCTCACTCCCTGGTACGGCTTGGATGAGGGCGCCTCTGACAGTGCTGTACCAAAAAACACACCATGAACACGCTTGAAAGATATGAGCATACCTCGTGATGAGTGACCAAAAAAAAAGCTCTGTTATTACTCCTATTGCACTTTAAAAAACATGTAGACATGTAGGGATTTCTTATTCATGCCAAGTCAAACAAGGTGGGGCAGAAAGTGGTGAAAGTTTCAGTCACTCAACAGATGCCTCTTTTATTTGGACCTTTCGTCTTTTTTGTTTTGTGTAATCGGACGTACAAAGCCACTGTAAGACAGTAATCACTCAAACTCTTGCTTTCTTGTTCAATTTCAGTCATTAGTGAAAAGTGTGGACCTTGTAAGTCTGAGTGACACTGAACTCTGCTTATTTGCCGAAATAATTATACAAATCCCACTTCCTAATCTATTCAAATAAAGTAGCCACTCAGATATAACTACCTTACAGGGTTGTTTTTCATTTAAAAAAAATAAAAAAATACATTTTATTGTGCCCATATGTGCCTCAGCTATGATGGTGGAACATGGCAGTAGTAAATTTCATGAGAACTGCACTGGCAGCTCCACAATTGACGTGTTGAAACCCTGAAGCAAATTCTTTCGCTTGTCTCCCCATGTTAGGAAACTCCATGTGAACCTTTTTTTAAGGAAGTATCACTGCAGTTTCACTGTTTTCTGGATGACTATATAATTCATTGTTTGAACGTGACCACCGAACATCTGTTCCAACCCCTCCGTACAGATACATTTACAGTAATAAATTGCAAGTGTGATAATAGGGTGTCTTAGGCATTCTGGAAGGCTGAACATTTTACAGTTCATAACGGCATATATCATTTTCTTATATAATGTTAATATATTAACTTACTGGAACTACTTAAATCTGCTTTGAACTTTAAAATATGCCGATGGCCATGTCATTAAACAGGTGGAAAAATAGAAGGTCATAAAAACTGGCCTATCCATGAACTGAACAAGTCCACTGAACAAGTTTGTGTGGTGCACAGTATTCACACAAAACACTCAAATAAAGATAAATAACTGAATTAATTACACAAATATAAAATGTAACCATAAACATGCAATGCACATTCAACGTTTTTGAAAAAAGGCTTACCAAGGCTTACTTATCAGCATTTATTTGATCAAAAACACAGTAGAAACAGTAACATTTTGGAATATTATTATAATTTAAAATAACTGTTTTCTATGTTAATGTATTTTAAAAATGTAATTTATTCCTGTAATGGCAAAACTGAATTTTCAGCATCATTTCTCAAGTCTTCAGGGTCACATGATCCTTCAGAAATCATTCTAATATGCTGATTTGCTGCTCAAGAAACATTTCTTATCATCAATGTTGAAAACAGTTGCTGCTTAATATTTCTGTGGAAACTTTCAGGATTCTTTGATGAACAGAAAGTTCAAAAGGACAGCATTTCTTTGAAATAGAAAACTTTTGGAACATGATGAATGTCTTCACTGTCACTTTTGATCAAATGAATGTGTCCTTGCTGAATAAAAATATTAATTTCCTTAAAAATAGTCTTACCGACCCCAAACTTTTTAACAGTATTGTACATATAAAAACAAAAATAAAAATAAACATACACTTACTAATAAATTATAATAGATTAATTGTAATGCATCATGCAAGGGGATCTGGAAACTTTATTTCATATTTTTCATTGCAAATTAAAATTTTACTTTAAAATTTATATCATTTTACATTACAATAATTGCAATTTTTTTCCAATCACACTTTCCAATAAGGTTCAATTTTAGTAAAATATCTAACATGAACTAACAATGAACAGTACTATTTCTTACTTTTTATTATTATTTATTATTTATTAACTTTGGTTAATTACTCTCTCTCAAATGTATTGCATTACTTCTTATATATAACTTTCTAAATCCCATATCAACCTCAACCAGTTAAACAATACAAGGATATAAATGAAACTGCATTATTATAAGTGAATAATATAAAAATTGCATATATTATTTTTGACCTAAGTATTTAAAGAGAGAATGTTACATTCAAAACATAAATTTTAACATTAGACATTAAATTTTGATGTTAAATCCACAATTTTGTTTATATAATTGTTATATTTAATGCAATTACATCAGAAGTAACAGTAATTAAATTACAGAAAAATTAAGATTAATCTCTTACTTTACTTTTCAAGGGAAAATCAATTAAATTACAGTAATTAGTTACTTAGTAATGCAGTTATGCATTACAACCAACATTGAGCTCATCTCAAAATGTCCATGAAGAACCCAAGGGTTCTTAACTCAATGAAGAAAAAAAAAAAAAAAAAAAAAAAAAAAAACGCTTTATGCAAAAAAGTTTCTATAAATGTCTTAAATGACTGCATAATACTTTCATGTTCAACAGATTATTTTACATTTTTTATATAGTGATAAAGTATGTTTATGAGATATTTTATTCATAAAATGTAATTAAAATGAAACATTTCTTAAAGCAAAAATAGTTAATTCAAATGAAACCATCAAAGGCAACCCCTAATATCCATATAGAACCTTTTCTTCTAAGAGTGCATAAAGTGATTGATTCTAACAGTACATCTCAAAGATATCTTTGCTTTTTACATGAACAGGCAGGTTCTTTTTATGGCATGATAAATTGAGTTGCGTGAATCTACACAGATGCAGCTGCTGGCTAACAGTGAATTCTAAAGAAAGCTGCATGCAGTGCACACTGTGTACTTAAGGAGGTTATTGTTTGGTGATGTTTGATTGCCTAACTGTGCTCATTCCAAAAAAAAAAAAAAGTACAAATCCTTGATAAAGCTCCAAACATTTCATTTATGCACCCCAGGACAAAACTGAGTATAATTTAATCAATGAATTAATGCAACACTTAAGTCAACATTTGTGACTCATAATTCAATCATTTGAGAGCCAAACACGGTCCTTTGATGTGAAAATCTGATATCGCTTTCTCTGTTTGCAAAACACTGTTTGCGTATAAGTCTCTCACACTCTCCACACCCCATTCTCGCACAACTGTTACTTCTTAAGGCTAAAGTCTCAATGTTTAATCACCAAATAATGCATCAGTAATGTACCTGTTCTGTTCCATTCATCATAGATTCACAACACACACTGGTCTCTGTTAGAACAGGCCGACATCTAACCACCTGTAACTCTCCATAGCCTTGACAAAACAACCGTCAGGTCTTTTTTTCTTTAATAAATGTCTGATATATTGTCATTCTGCAATCAATAAGTCACTGCACTCTCATAGAATAGACATTGTTTGGGATTTGTAATTTATGCATTTCCAACAGGAACTAATTCGGTTTTTAACATTCACAGAGACAGTCACGAAAGCAAAGAGGCCGCTACAGTTGTGCAATACAAGCACAGCAGGATTTAAAAAGTTGAAAAAGAGGAAGCTATGCAGCTGTGTAGTCTCTTCTGTCAGGAGGAGGGCAATTGAAGAGTTTTACATATCAAGATGAAGCCACTCCACAGTATGTCTGGTTTCTGAAGTGTTGCACATGTTTCCAAAGAGGTCAGTATAGTAATAAACCATCAGTCCAGCAGGAAAAAAACCTACTGGCAATAAACATGATGATGACCTCCTATCTGCTTTCACCTCGTAATTTAAAGCTGAATGTGGAAGGTTGCCCCACGTTTGAATTCTTGCGAGTAAAATAATTTGCTGCGGTTCATACTGCTCATTTACATTTAATACTAGATAAGATCTCAAAGACACAGTGAGTGCATGTGGAATTAAAAACGGAAATTAAAAAAACGAACCCCTAATCTAAGTCCATCCATCTGTTATTTTTTGTATCAACCGAGATACTATACTTTGAATTCGATTTTATTTTTATATATTTAACGTTTTACTTTTAAAGTTTTAGTCATTTTGTTGTAAGTTTTGGTCATTTCTATTTTTTAAATATGTATTTAGAGTTTCAGTGTTTAGTTTTAGTTGCTGTAGAACTTCAAACTCAACTAAATAATATGAGAAATGTAATAGGTGAAATTAAATATACATTTTAACATATTTTTATCATTTTATTTTATTTCAGTTAATGTTGATTTTATTGTTAACTAACCCTAAAATAACCCTGATTTCTGACGTTTTAACTGTCTTTCAGCACAGAGTATACATTTTTCTTCTTTTAGGGGTTAATTTGACTTCAAATCAATAAAATGGCAACAGAAGTATATCTTGAGCTTGTACAGCACCAGTCTGAACTTTATCATGTGATAATACATTGCATTTATTCATGTTTTATATCCCCTCAAAAAAAAAGTAATGGAACTTTGTTCATGGAGGACAAAAGAGAAAAATTTGAAGAGTGAAATGTTGCTTATAAAAATTCCTCATAAGATTAAGAAAAATCATGAAGCATCAATGTGATACTTAAATATTAAGTATATTTTTCAATATATTAAAATGACCCCAAAATTACATTTAGAGCTTCTGTCAAACTGCCAAAGAACAGGCCCCAGTGTTTATATAATCCGCGTGAATGATGAAAAGGCAAACACTGAGATATTAATTAATCACACTTATCAGAACAGATAATGTGCCAGAACAGCAACGATCAATTGGTTTCCATCCATATAATGTAATGAGAGCATATGCGAATAGATTTGCGTCTGAATTGAATCGACTAAATGAATATTTTCTTGATGATTCAGGCTTTTGCAGTGCATTTAATTTTCATAAGTAAATAATCTTACATTTGCATACTGCAACATAACGCATGTGAAATGTGCAAATCTAATTGTATTGATATTCAGAAATTGTACTTACATTTTCCCATGTGCACACTCTGATATGTAACAATCTAAACTCTTATGATATCAAGTCAAAAACTCTTTTATTACTTCCTGAGATCATCTCATAATTGTACAGCGGTCGCTTGAGTGGGCTGCCTTATAAAAGCAACTGCATTCAAGTGATGTCACCACAAAGGGAAGCCACTATCCTCATTAATTCAGTTTACCAGAATTTAAAGTTTCAGCTTAGCACAAATTCTATGTCCATAACTGCTCTATAATGAAAGCAGAGAGGGTTTTGGTAAACTGGTGAATTCCCCTTTTGTCTTTATCTCATATTTGTTCCAAGGACACATTAGAAATGTACCACGAGGCACATCTGTACAATCTGTTTTTCTTCTAATGATCCGGAACAAAATGACCACAACTCTTAAAATGCACTAATTATATTAAATCCATGCCTGTGAAGTGAATAAGTCTTTTTCTAATTTATTTTTTATACGTAGTTGATGTCTCTAGACTCCCATTATTTTGAGGATTACATTACATGCTCTGTTGATAAGTATGCCTTATGATTACTATGCCGAGGCAGTTCATTTATATAACATATATTAACTTTACTGCTCTTTCTGGGTGCAGTTGAGTCCAAAATTAGGCTGCTGAGAATTGATGTACGCTATCTGAAACTGCCACGCTAGTCAATTTATTAGTGTTAAAGGAAACACCTGCACACACTTTGAGCTTCATTGACCACTCAAGCCATGAAACTCATCATGTTCCTTTTCTCAGCTCAGTTCTTTCTATTATTACACAAACAATCACACATCTCAGCAACAAAAACAAGGAACAGCTTTTTATAACGAAATAACAAAATACATCTGCTTCGAATGTACTAATCACTTCACACTGCACAGTTAGAGCTCAAATAAATCTAACACTGAACTAAGTTCTCAGCTCATAAATATTTGAAACAGCTTCTGGGAAAGGCATATTAGTGAGGAAAATGTCAATAAACTAAAAATACTTACTTCACCCCTGTGTGAGAAGACAGATCTTCCTTCTAAATGAGAAACAAAGTGTAAATGAGATACAACACAGTGCCAACGGTTAATGCATGAAAGCATTCTCTAATGCAAACTACAGTGTGGGCTCAATGCAAAAGAAGCAATTTTCAATAGGCCTCAGTGGACATAAGTTTTTGAAGAAACTTTTTTTTCTTTCTACTGCAAATTTTCGAGTACAGCATGAAACCTTGTGAAGTTCTGTAGGTAAAAGCACTGAGATATTTTTACGAGCTCAACCTAGAGTCAGGTGAGGAAATAAGGTCTTGACCTTTAGAACTGTTGTCTATACCTTTACAACCATGTCTTTGTAGGCGCTGTGTAATGTTAAAATCACATATGTCAGTTTATTTTTGAAAGTTGTGACTAAAGAAAAAAGGAAGCGATGAAACGAATACAGCTTTGCTTCAGGCATCCTAGTTTACAAGTTCAGTTATACTTTAGGTTTTAGGTTCAGCTTCATTGAAGACGTGTCGAGCGTAACGGTGAAGGATGAAAGGAAAGAGTCTTATCCTCGCTCATCTTTCACCTGGAGCATCGCTGGAAAGCAGTAACAAGGCGAGGGCAGGGGTCACTGTCATATACTCACCTGCAGACACAACGTGCTCCTGTGTGTGTTTTACTATGAGGGCAAATACCACAAAACAGCCTCTGGGGTCGGGAGTGATGGCCTCTGCCAAAGAGGTTCAAATTAGTGATCTATTGGCTGAAAATACTGTTTTGAAAAATAATGATACAAAGCAAGATTGTGCAAAAAAGTCATTCATCTTTTATAGTGTATTTCAAAAATGTTTTCTCAACAAACCTTTTGGCATAGACAAAGGGGAGCTGGAGCGCTGCTGGTCTCTCTTGGATACTCTGGTGCTCTTGGAAGAGGTAGATGTTCATAGAATTGGAAAAAGTCCAGGTCCAGGCACTCAGTGGGATCCAAAAGTTAAAAGGCCAAAACATTAAAACACCAACGAGACCCAAGTTCACCTTCCCAGGCAGCCTTAAACGGGACCTATTGTGCAAAATTCACTTTTGCATGCTGTTTGGACATAAATGTGTGTTGGCAGTGTGTGTACACAACCACCCACTAGTGAGACTTACCTCCTCTTTAACTTAGTGATGGATGAGGTATCATGATTCAGGAGCTTGTTATAGATTTCTAAAATGAAAGACTTCTGACGGGGCTCCGGAGAGAGAAACTCTTCCCACAATTGGAGTGGGGGTGATGAGGGAAATGCTGGGAACAAGGCTTTGGCGCAGAGTCGAAATTCACTTGACAAATCTGCAAAGCTACGGAAAGTATACCATCGCTATAGAAATCTTTAAAAGTTTTCAGGCCTTTGTCATACCATGTAGAAAACATGGGATCAGATAGTGCAGGTTGAAACAAATGTTTTTTTTTTGGTAAAGGAGCTGAAATAAATGGAAAAGTACATTTAAGATACCTTCTAAGTTGGTACCAGATTTTTAGAGTGGAATTTACCACTGGGTTATCTGTAAAGCCAGAGAAGTTGGTAGGGATAGAGGAGGTGAGCAAAGCCGACAGAGAGGATGAGCCGCATGAATGTATCTCTAAATTGCACCGTGTGGGATGCGTAGATTTGGACCAAAATGAGATCTTATGAATATGTGTTGCCCAGTAGTATAATTGGATATTTGGGAGAGAGAGTCCGGCATTAAGTTTACATCTCTGAAGGATTGATTTACTTATTCTGGATGCCTTTCCACACCATAAAAAGCTAGATATATCCTGATCAATAGTTTTGAAAAAGCGCTTAGATAGGAATAGAGGGAGACATTGGAATAGAAACAAGAACTTGGGTAAAATGTTCATTTTAACTGTGTTGATCCTACCTATAAGCGACAATGGCAAGCCCCTCCATCTTTGAAGGTCAGACTTAATTTTAGACATTAAAGGGGACACATCAAAATTCTTAATTCATTGTCAAGATGGTTCTAAAACAACATGAATAGTGTCCAAAAATGGCAATTGGGTCTATTGCATTCAAAAACTAGCCATTATTTACACAATACACTGTCACTATTGAGACGATAAACCTTGTGGCATAAAGAGATGGGCACATGAAAATGTCAAATAAAATAGAAAATTTCTCAGTTGAATATATAAAAAGTATACTTTAAGTTCATTAAGTGTACTGTTTCAATACTACTTGAGACTGAATTGGCCAACTTACAAACTTTTTGGCCAAAATGTATACTTTTTAGTATGCTTTAAGTGTAACAGTAGCCAACTTTGAGTACACATCTAGTTAACAATTAAGTTTTTCGCTAGAACTGCAACGATACTATAAGTAAACTTAGGTATACTGATAGATTACTAGTCTACGGTACGGAGCCCTGCACATCACATGCAGGAAAAAAATAGTAGGCTAAATCGTGCGCACAATTTACTATTTCGTTCCCTCGTTTGCTAAATCATGCGCATGATTTATAAATTGAGGGAAAGAATTAGTAAATCGAGCGCACAATTTAGCAAATCGAGGAAACAAAATAGTAAATTGTGCGCACGATTTAGCAAACTGAGGGAACTAAATATTAAATCGTGCGTACTTTTTTATCAACACTTGAATGTGGGTATGTTTCATCAAAAAAAGAGAATCGCATTTTTGTCAAAGAATATATCCTACATCCTGATCGTATTCAGAATGAGAAACAAAACACAGATGGAGTAGATCGAGTCCATCAACACCCCCAAAGCACAGTCGATTCCTCTTCATGGGTTCGACATTTCATTCGGTAACTTTAGGCAGTTTTGAACTTTGTTTAAGGTTTGATGATCTCGTTATTTTACATCCGCGTAAGCAATCTTCTATATGGCCCTGTCCCAAATGGCACACTTCATATGCACTTTCGGTCTTGTGGACCTACAATGGCTGCCGCATGCACGTGTCCTTTAAGTCCATGACCCTTAACTTATTGTCATTTTAGGTTTCATGAGCGCCCCCTTTGAGGTCGATATGCGCCCTCTATGCGCACTTTTGCCGAACCCACACTGATGCGAGGTCCGCAGCAGACTTCTTCCCGATAGTCCATGCGGCGTTACGTCACGAAAGTGCGGACTCGTAGGAAGACCACGGGTGCTTAGGGTGCCATTTGGGACAGGGCCTGTCACTTGTTTCTGCTTATTCTTCACCTGTGTTTTGACTGTCTTTATAACCTTAAAAACATGGATAACCGGAAGATTCCACACTTTTGTGACATTTGAATGTTGGGTAGAAGTCTGCTGCAGAGCTCGTTTCAGTGCAGTCTCGGCAAAAGTGTGAATTGATGGCATATATCGACCGCGGAGATATGTGCTAAAATTTATTTTTGTCATTTGTGTTAAAATGACAAATGGAACACCCTTCGGTCTTGGATCCATTGCAAGCCCAGAAGACTGGAAGTGCACATGAATACCATTCGGGACAGGGACAAATCTGCATTATGTCTCGAAAGTGTGTAGTAGACTCAGAGGAAGAGAGCGATGCGTTAGGGTCCCATTTTGGACAGGGCCTTAGTAGTGTTCACCACAAGTAATAGGCTGCAGAGTAACTAGGTCAGAAATAAGTAGCTATAGAAATGGCACAAAGATGACACCTTAAACACAGTCTTTTTGAAAATTTGGTGGTAGAGGTATAGGTGAAATGCAAACAAATGTTTCTAGGCAGTTGTACACACCAAATTTTCTTTACATTCAGAATAGATCCAGACAGATTTCAGGCCAATAATGAACCTTCACTGAATGGCCAATTTCACATATTTTCAAAATACAAAATACTGTTTGTATTTACAGTACTGTAAATACAATTTTCCCCACAGTGTTTGGTATTTTATTTTAAACCATTTCAACTGAGCTATTGAGCTAGTGTATAGATAGATAGATAGATAGATAGATAGATAGATAGATAGATAGATAGATAGATAGATAGATAGATAGATAGATAGATAGATAGATAGATAGATAGATAGATAGATAGATAGATAGATAGATAGATAGATAGATAGATAGATAGATAGATAGATAGATAGATAGATAGATAGATAGATTTATGTCTTTAATGTAATCTTCTCACTTTAAATACTTTGGTCGGTAGAATAGTGTAGGCAATAGTAAAAGAACCATTTCTTATTATTATCAAAACAGTTGTGCTGCTTAATATTTTTGTGGAAACATTTTGTGAAACAATATTCTTTGATAAATAGAGGTAATACATAATTGTTGATAAATACGTTTATTCAACATATAAATACCTTTGCTGTTATTTTTTATAACTTTTGATGTTATTATTTTCTGAATAAAAAAAAAATATATATATATATACACTCACCTAAAGGATTATTAGGAACACCGTACTAATACTGTGTTTGACCCCCTTTCGCCTTCAGAACTGCCTTAATTCTACGTGGCATTGATTCAACAAGGTGCTGAAAGCATTCTTTAGAAATGTTGGCCCATATTGATAGCATAGCATCTTGCAGTTGATGGAGATTTGTGGGATGCACATCCAGGGCACGAAGCTCCCGTTCCACCACATCCCAAAGATGCTCTATTGGGTTGAGATCTGGTGACTGTGGGGGCCATTTTAGTACAGTGAACTCATTGTCATGTTCAAGAAACCAATTTGAAATGATTCGAGCTTTGTGACATGGTGCATTATCCTGCTAGAAGTAGCCATCAGAGGATGGGTACATGGTGGTCATAAAGGGATGGACATGGTTAGAAACAATGCTCAGGTAGGCCGTGGCATTTAACGATGCCCAATTGGCACTAAGGGGCCTAAAGTGTGCCAAGAAAACATCCCCCACACCATTACACCACCACCACCAGCCTGCACAGTGGTAACAAGGCATGATGGATCCGTGTTCTCATTCTGTTTACGCCAAATTCTGACTCTACCATCTGAATGTCTCAACAGAAATCGAGACTCATCAGACCAGGCAACATTTTTCCAGTCTTCAACTGTCCAATTTTGGTGAGCTCGTGCAAATTGGAGCCTCTTTTTCCTATTTGTAGTGGAGATGAGTGGTACCTGGTGGGGTCTTCTGCTGTTGTAGCCCATCCGCCTCAAGGTTGTGCGTGTTGTGGCTTCACAAATGCTTTGCTGCATACCTCGGTTGTAACGAGTGCAGTCAAAGTTGCTCTTCTATCAGCTTGAATCAGTCGGCCCATTCTCCTCAAACCTCTAGCATCAACAAGGCATTTTCGCCCACAGGACTGCCGCATACTGGATGTTTTTCCATTTTCACACCATTCTTTGTAAACCCTAGAAATGGTTGTGCGTGAAAATCCCAGTAACTGAGCAGATTGTGAAATACTCAGACCGGCCCGTCTGGCACCAACAACCATGCCATGCTCAAAATTGCTTAAATCACCTTTCTTTCCCATTCTGACATTCAGTTTGGAGTTCAGGAGATTGTCTTGACCAGGACCACACCCCTAAATGCATTGAAGCAACTGCCATGTGATTGGTTGATTAGATAATTGCATTAATGAGAAATTGAACAGGTGTTCCTAATAATCCTTTAGGTGAGTGTATATATATATATTAAATATCATCAGCCAACCAGTCAAGCTTTGCATGATTATATATATGATATTTTCATATATTATTATTCACTGTGTCCAACTAGTTTGTGGTCTCCAGTAGGCTACATAATACTGTAAATTAATCAATAATATATAGATTTTTTTAGAGAGAGAGAAAAAAAAGACATTCACAAAACAAATATCAGCATTTTTTTCTTAAAAAGTTAGTTTTTGGTTTCGTCTGCAGGCTAGACTGAAACCTTAGCGTATGTGCCAGGCGAGGTTACAGCCTGTGTGTACATGCCACTTCTCAGAGTGCCAGAGCAGGCAAGGGCCTGCTGAACAAACAAACCAACACAACTCTATCAACAAACTTAACAGATACATGAAGGAACAGACGGCCCTTGTCTCACGTGCGCTCTCCTTGCACGCATCCTGCCTCACATTCTCTGTCCCATGGTGGACACGGGCAGGAGACCCAAAACTAATCCCAAGAGATTGACAAATGCATCTTATGTGTACTGAACTCAACTGAACTCAAGTATGGACATGACCTGTTGTGAAAAAATAAATACAAATTCAAGCCATTGATTGCGTCTCATATGGCGTATTGTAAGTATTGCAGAACAAAGGGGCATGTAGTTGCACATGCTCAGGCTGCAGTAAAAGCTACATCTAAATAGATATGTAACAAAAGCATCCTGAAAAACTTTAAGGACTTAATACACAATACAACAATAGTCAAAAGTCTTTTATGAGAAGACAAAAAGGTCAAAGGATTCATCTGCAGCCATAAAGTCACACTGTAGATTTACAAGTGTAATGAGGGCTGGCTGGGAGGGACGGCTTAAGGGTTAAGAGAGAGTGAATGAGTAAAAGCAACTGAACAAAAGGATGAAGACAGGAGCAGAGTGCAGTGCCTGAGGCGACAGGACCAAATTCCTGTTGTCTTGAATGAATGAGATAATAAGACATACACCAGCAAGAACTTTGCAGGGAAATGGCAATATCAAGTTCTTGTTAAATGCAGAGACATACAGTATGGTAAATATGGTATAGAACGGTTTAATTAAGTGGCAAATATGAAAAGCTGACTTTGCTGTGAACAGGAATTACTCAATATTATGGTTGTGCAGGTTTTTTTTTTAACCACATTTTTTTTGCTACTTGCCAAGGTAAAACACCTCAAGCTGTTATAAAAAAACTGTTTGTGTTTAAATGCTGATAATAAAATTCCTTACGATTTTCGAATCCTTTTCATCCTTTCTTGCATATAAATTGGCAATTTAGCATTGACAAATAGCGAACATTACATGTCATCTTATTCTATTTTTCTTCACTGCCTCATTGTTTCAAACTTTTGGAAAAACATCTCAGAACTGGATTAACATCACTGACCTCTGTGTCTTTAGTGGACTTTTTATAAGTTAATCATCTTTTTATCGCAAATGGGACATCGTCAATCATTGACATTCATCTTCATTTATGTGTCTCTGAACTGATAGCCTAATGGTAAATTATTGCTCTTGGGTCATTTGTTCAACAGCTCTACACTAATCGCACGAGATGCGTTCACACTGACCTTGATGGTTTTGGAACATTTTGGCATGGGATGGCATTTAGTTAAAGTCAAGAGTAAAAAAAAATTGATAGAAAATTACTAATTACATACATCCACATGTATTTACAAGGGTGAACATCAACTATATTAAAAAGTGTTTTATTTATCAATCATTAAGCATGGATTTAAAGGTTAGATTAAAATACCTTTTTGTATAATAATTCCTTTTGTTCTAATTTAAAGGTACACTATGTAACTTTTTTTGTTCAAAATTTTAATCACGAGTTAAAACATCATCATCCCTGATTCACTAAGCCCGGGCGGGATGGTTCCTCTGGAAATTGTCATTCGTCCTTGTTTGTCTCCTCATACTGTATCCGTAAGTAGGGAAAAGTTGCTCCGGCTACTTTGACTCGTGTATCTGAGGGAGTGTCACAGGTTAGCTGTCACAACGAACGAGAAAGGTTGACATGGAGCAGTTAAATTTCGAACCTCCGGGAATAATAATAATAAAAATACAAATAAAAGCAGAACTTCTGCAACAACAGAGATTCTGCTGGCAAAAAGAGAACAGGACAGAGTTTGTAATAAAACAAGAATCAACACTGACTTGGCTTTTCAGAGATGGAGAGAACTGGGAGATTTTAAATGTTGTAAAAGCGATGCAGAGATGGTGTTTTTATTACTCAACAGGGGCCTCATTTATAAAGCGAGCGTACGCACAGATTTGATCTTACAGTGTGTGTAAGCTAAAATCCATGCAAATGTTTATATTCATAGAAGTGGTCTTAGACGTGGAAAAGTGCTTAGCACCACGTCAGGGTCTGGGCAAACTACTACGCACTTTTTCTTGTGGCAGACAGTTGGAGAACTGCAGGTATTTGAAAATCTAAGCAGTTCTTGCCACTGACCGTTCTCAAGTAAAGGTTTTGGACGTTGACTGTTGCTCTTTTATATGTTATTGATATTAATTAGGTGGAGTTTACAAAGCGGAGATCGGAAACCATTCAGCATGCACACAAATTCAAGATCATTTGCAATTTATAAATTTCACTTCTGGAAGAGAGGCGTATGCACGTTTTTTTGTGCATAAGTCCGTTCTCTAAATCACACGTAGCTTTAGTATATATACGGTATATAGTATATATACGCAGTATATACAGTATATATATATATATATATATATATATATATATATGCACTCACCTAAAGGATTATTAGGAACACCGTACTAATACTGTGTTTGACCCCCTTTCGCCTTCAGAACTGCCTTAATTCTACGTGGCATTGATTCAACAAGGTGCTGAAAGCATTCTTTAGAAATGTTGGCCCATATTGATAGCATAGCATCTTGCAGTTGATGGAGATTTGTGGGATGCACATCCAGGGCACGAAGCTCCCGTTCCACCACATCCCAAAGATGCTCTATTGGGTTGAGATCTGGTGACTGTGGGGGCCATTTTAGTACAGTGAACTCATTGTCATGTTCAAGAAACCAATTTGAAATGATTCGAGCTTTGTGACATGGTGCATTATCCTGCTGGAAGTAGCCATCAGAGGATGGGTACATGGTGGTCATAAAGGGATGGACATGGTCAGAAACAATGCTCAGGTAGGCCGTGGCATTTAAACGATGCCCAATTGGCACTAAGGGGCCTAAAGTGTGCCAAGAAAACATCCCCCACACCATTACACCACCACCACCAGCCTGCACAGTGGTAACAAGGCATGATGGATCCATGTTCTCATTCTGTTTACACCAAATTCTGACTCTACCATCTGACTCTACTGGCTTCACAAATGCTTTGCTGCATACCTCGGTTGTAACGAGTGGTTATTTCAGTCAAAGTTGCTCTTCTATCAGCTTGAATCAGTCGGCCCATTCTTCTCTGACCTCTAGCATCAACAAGGCATTTTCGCCCACAGGACTGCCGCATACTGGATGTTTTTCCCTTTTCACACCATTCTTTGTAAACCCTAGAAATGGTTGTGCATGAAAATCCCTGTAACTGAGCAGATTGTGAAATACTCAGACCGGCCCGTCTGGCACCAACAACCATGCCACGCTCAAAATTGCTTAAATCACCTTTCTTTCCCATTCTGACATTCAGTTTGGAGTTCAGGAGATTGTCTTGACCAGGACCACACCCCTAAATGCATTGAAGCAACTGCCATGTGATTGGTTGATTAGATAATTGCATTAATGAGAAATTGAACAGGTGTTCCTAATAATACTTTAGATGAGTGTATATATATATATATATATATATATATATAGGCTATAGCAAGGTGAGAAAGGTATTTTTTTGAACAGATAAACTAACTTAGGCCTATGTAGCTCTAACAGAGTTGATTGTAAATCATCATCTATTGTGATGGATCGTTTTTGTTATGGTTGTTGTATAGCATTGTGCTGGAATTTGTTTTCAAGGAAGTACAGTAATGGTAAAGCTACAGTAACATCTTCAGCTAGTCATCTTGAGATCATTTTCATCTAAACTGGTAACATCTCTTAAGCCTAGTAGTGAATGGTTTATGCGCAATAGGATAACTAGGGCCTATGTTAATCTGGACAGTCACGTAGCCGAAAAACAATAAAATGCATGCAGTTTTTTTTTTTCAATAATATCTGTCTCCAATACTGCTGTCATTACCACCATACTGATTCATATTACACATATAAAAGTGTTATTTTCATAATTTAAAGCTAGCTTTTAAGTCCAAGGTGCAGGTGCAAGTGTCTTGATTGTTATTCCGTGATAAATGTTTTAAAATTGTACATTGGTACATCCAGAACTTTACATTTTAAAGATTTCCCCTACTACTCCCCTAAAACAGTGAAGTTACATAAAGAGAAAGACTCGAACCTGTTGACTGCATTGACTTGTTAATAATCAGTTGATGACGTAATAGAGCAGAACGTAGGCCTATCCATCACTGCCAAAGCCAGATCTTTGTAAGACCAACTGCATTTATTCTCTATCTTGATCAGGCACAGAATCGTAGTGATGACTTCAGAGCATCATCTCAACGGGATGAGAACACCCCTGCTGGCCAGTTTACAAACACTTTTAGTCATTTTCTGCGGGATGAGTAATGAAAATAGATCATCCTTTCAAAATTCATTTCAGTTACCTAATAAGTTTATCATAAAAGCTGTTTCCTTTTGAGCAAACACAGAAGACCCTGGCGTACATCAGACTGAAACCAATGTTGAGGTTGTGCACTATCTTTGTGGCTATATTTTTGCCAAGAACATCATTTCAGTGAAAATTGACAATGTAAATTAAAAGCCCTGCAATAATTAATGTAAATATGCATCATAACATAACCTGCATTAAATAAAGCTGCAATGTTTATCAGTTCTGAAAATGTTTTCTAACAAACTAGACTAACAAACCTTTGGAAAGAAATTTTCAAAAATGTTTGTGTGTGTGTGTGTGTGTGTGTGTGTGTGTGTGTGTGTGTGTGTGTGTGTGTGTGTGTGTGTGTGTGTGAAACCAACATGTGAACCCTCATAACACATAATTTCAAGGTCAATAAACAGGCATTGCATAACAATTTATAAAAAAAAAACATTATCTTGTCCGATATGAAACGATATCCAGTTAGATGGAAATGTGCCAAACAGATAGCCTGCACTGAAACTTGCTCCTGTGGTGATATCTTTTCACCTGTTCTGGTGACTAATGCTTTGTTAAGTAGACAATTATTTGTTCATGGGAAGGAATCGTCGATCTGATAAACTTGATGTGATCTTTGCAGTCTTGAAATGGCATCATTTCTTTCATGTATCAGTAAAGCGTCAGTCAACTGTCCCTTTCAGTGTATTTTTAAACCTCAACTAAACCAGTCATTTAAATCAAGGATAAGCCTAATTGTTATAAATAATTTAGAGCTATGTAACACTGTGATTAAGCATTAACCAAATAAACGTACTGAACAGCTAACCATTTCAGAAAAATATCAACTTTGCAGTCTCTGTTTTAATGGGCCTAGACGGTGGCATACTTCCTCTTTTGTGAATAAACAGCAAATGGTTTCTTGCCAGGGATTTTTTTAAAGCTTATCTTGGTTAAACAATAGCTTTCAGTAAAAGGACGGGTCCAGTTCTTAATTCCACGGAACATGGTAACCTGAAATTCCCTTCTTCTTCATTTAATCAGAAGTTGTGAGTTTAATATCTCCCCCTTATCTAAAAAAAAAAAAAAAACACACCAGGGTGATAAATACATAATGACTAATGTCCAAGAAAAGGATATTCAGAGGAGTGGTCAACCGATTTCTGGGTCTTCCTTCCTATCCTGATTATGTTGGAAATGTCTTTTAACACTTTCTGAATGTGTGTATCACATGGAAATATGAGTTGAATAAGTTCATACATCTTTGAAAAACAGTTTGTCAAATTAAGGTCAAGTTAACGCTCAGTATTTTCTGACTTATACTACAAGTGTGGGCTTGTGCTAACAATGTATACAAGATTACGTGATCTTAGAATTATAAGGTTCTATCTCCACTTTTGGTCGAAATTGAGTTTTTGACCTAATCTGATCCATTAGGTGTTTATTAATGCCTAAGTTAGCAGAACTCAAAAAATTTAAGGCAATCGATTGCCTCAATTTTTTTAAGTATTGAAATTCAAAGTTTTAAGTAAGCAGAACTTAAGATTTTAAGTTTGTACTTAAAAATTTCAAGTTAAGAACAATTAAAATCAGAGTACACTATTTCATACATTTAACTTAAACCTTCATGCAATCTCAATGTGAACACTTTCATTAGTATTAACTTATAGTTTAAACAAGCTAGTTTGCTAACATACTATTAAGTTATCATGCTAACAATAGTATGTTATACAGCACTTACTGCATGAGTACATCAATATAAACATTTTATTTGCTCTCAAATGAAGCCGCATGCACCACTTGTCACCATGATGGTAACTATCCTAAAACCAACATTAACAGAAATTCTTCTAAATTAGCATAATAAAACATTAATCACTACTAAATCTCCCACTTAACATTAATCTTGCACAAAAAAAACATTATATTACACTTAATTTTAGCATTTATTCTCCCATTCAAGTGCCATCAGCAAAGCATGCTGGGAAATCGACATCCCAGCCATTTCAGTTAAACTTACGTTTGTTTAAATTAAATAAATCATTTCATAAAACTCAAAACAATGAAACAGTTTAGTTTACTTAAAATATATCAGTTCTGTGAACTTGAAAGAAAAAGAAAGTGCTAAATACTATATAAAAATTAATTTGACTGAACTAATTAGTTCAATTTAAGTTTGTCCTACTCAAACCAATTAATTATTTTGAGCGTTAGGGTTTACAGTTATTTTTGTAAAAAAATATTTTGTTAGTAGTTATTAATAACATAAAAAGTTTCCATCTCTCCATTGCCAGCTGGGATGTAAAAACTTTGATGCTCAATATCTCAGAACTACGGAGATAGAGCCTTATAATTCTAAGATCACGTTTAGGTGACAAGATTAATTGTAGCTCCAACGTTATTGTTCGTGGATCCATGTTTTTTTTACAATAAAAAGAAGTAGAAAAAGACCACCTGCCCCTCATCGTTATCCATTATCAGGGCTTCAATCAGGTGTTACTTGATATATTAGGAACTTGTGCACAAAATAGATGTGAGATTAGGTCAATGATTGAAAGCAAAGCACAAAACCGTTTTTTTTTTTTTTTGCAAAAAAAAAAAAGCAAAATTCAATTGTAGACATGAAGATGTGTCACCATGTTATGCACCAACCATATTACTATCAAAAAATAAATAAATAAATAAATTCGGTCAAATGACTGAAATCAGTCAAAATTATCCTTTCAATAGCCTACTCTAGGCTAAATTATGTTCTACAAGGGGATAAGCTTAAAATTTCATCTCTGATGAAACTATATTAAAAATAATATATATCATCTTTTTAATTATGTTTATAAGCACTTATTACCTTAAAAGACCTGTATGGGACTATGGTATGAAACTGTTTGTTACAGTTTGCAACCTATATCCTAACATATATTTATATTGATTTAGATTAAGAAGGCACAATGGAATTTATTAACATTGCATATTTTGAATCATATATCATAGATTATTAGATGATTTCTAACAAAAGACACAAAGGTGGCTTATACCGTGGCGTCTGCAAGGCAGTGCAGCACTGCCACCTAGTGTTGATACAGCGTTCATTGAATTAATAATTAGAAATCGATGAGTTTTTTGTTACATAAATCTAATTAGTTACAAAAGCTATAACTAAACAATATCATACGATGATTCCTGTCTACTGGGACTTAAAAAAATGCTCCAATTAATTATTGTGGATTAATCTGCGAAACATAGCCTACTATTCAGATTGGTGCAAAGTCTTATTTCTTCTAGTTTCCATCTATTTTTCCCTCTTGCTATGACTCAATATGTGCCAACATCGTCAGATAAAAAAAGTGTATAGGCCTACTATTTATTATAAATATGTATTAGTTTAAAAATAAATCACAAATATATCATTAAAGTGATGAAGAATTAATTGAGAGGTGAATAACATGCACAAATTAATGTTATCTACAAGCATAGGCCTATATTTCGAATAAGGCGTTAAGATGATCCAGTACAGGTAGCCTATTTGCCAGATGCAAATATGGATTTATAAGGTGAATGCATTTAACAAACAGTAGCGTCACATGTGTCTCAGCGCTAGTTTATGATCAACATTTTGTAAGCTTTATTTTTTAATCGCTGAACAACACACCAGACACACTTTTGGCAGAATTCTAATGTCCTTGCGTTATTCAGCCTGAGGGTGGCGCTCTAATGATGATTGACAGACTTTAGTACATTCAACAAAGAATTGCATAGTAGTAGCCTCCGAATGTAGTTTTAGAATATTGCAAGTTGTGTAGGAATTCCAGTGAGGAAAACAAAGGCATGTCTATTCTCAGAACAAACATTAAACAAACACAACATAACTACTGTAGTAGGCCTAGGCATAAAGTCTATTCACATAAGCACTTTTAAACTGAAGGATTTACTATAATTATTAGATATACTATGGGAAGAACAGATGTCAACTGGTTACTGACCTGATTCAGACTAATATACAGCTGAAGCGGACTTGTGTGTGTATGTTTGAGTGTCGTCGGTAGATGTCAGTGTATGATTTAATATGGCACGCAGAGCCAAATGGAATCCAGAATCCTCTCTGGACGTCATGGATTGAGTTTGTTTGACAGTCCAAACTCCAAACTTGAAGGATGAAGATTAATATTTTATTATTATTATTAATAATAATAGTTTTACGCTGCAAAAGTTTGTCATGATGTGTATATTTAACTCTGCTTCATTAAGGTTATATTGCTTTATAGCTATTATTTAGAGGACGAAAAAAAATAGTTACAAAATCAATGTTTTTATAAGCCTCAGAATAGATTAGAGGTTAAATTTAAGATTTAGGCTATTTATTTATATTAGGATTAAATTTTCTTGATTTTATTCTATTTTGTTCAACAGAACTGAGTTAGTCTACATATGATTAAAGAGCTCATCTTCGATTTAACATCTTTGCTCCACAGGGGTTCACTGTTCTCGCATGATAAAATATATAGGCTATATCAAAGATACTTTGACTGCCCCGCCTCCTCAAGTCAGGTAATGAAAACACATCGCCTCTTCCACTACACACCTGTTGAATGAGGACTAGCAGCCCATTACTCGACCATTTTATGTTTGTTATCATAAACGCGTAGCACGTTCTAGTCAGCTTTATAACCGGATAACAGGATGGTGAGCAGTCAGGTAGAGGCCAACGGGCGAGATATGTTGCCTGAAGACACCGGACGCCGCGACTATTCGTGCGACGAGTCACCGCTGCCAGCAGAAACTCCTTCAAATGGAAGTGGGGCGAATCTACGGATAACGACGCAGAAACCGTCAGAGGACAGTAACGCCAAGAAGAGCTGCCAAACAGGTGGGCACAAAATATCTCCTGAACAATGTCCAGGAGATGATTAATCATTGTGACCCTACTGGGTTTAAGTCTATCCAGCCTAAGCTGGTGTGCTCTGCTGGTCTTAGATGGTTTAATATGGTCTTATTACCTAGCTAGGCCTATTTAGCAGCTAAAACCATCAAACCCGTCTTAAATTGGTTTAAGATGTCACAATCATTTTGACAAAGGCCTATATAATAAATGTTATCGTAAATTAATTCCTTGCTGAATTTTGAAATGGGTTTGTGTGTTGTTAGATCACGTATGTCCCATTCCAGAATGACATATTTTCAGATATAAAGCCCACTGCTTCTCTAATTGTCCTGTATTCCTTTAGGACTGAAAAAACACAAGTCCACATCTGAAAAGAAATACCTCGGAGTTAGAGTGAAAATGCCAGTACGGGACATTCTCAGAAATATACGGATAGCCAAGGGTATTGACCATAAAGATCTGCAGGTATGATTGTGTATCTGATGACATTTCTTCTTCTATTTATTTACAATCACATTGAGGCATGTTGATCATGGTCTGACTGTATTTTTTTAGGGAAAAAAATCTAAGGCATCTAAAGGTAAGGTTGAAATATGTAAATGTTAGCATGATAATTTTAACCTCATTACGTTTCTAATTAGAAATGTCTTTGGTACAAAGGGGATAAGAAACGAGTTACCACAGGTGGAAACCGGAGAAATTTTCTGGTAAGTGACGTCTGCAGAACTATAGGTCCTTTTTTTTTTTTTTTTTGAACTTTTTTGGATTGGTTACCTGGTACATAGGCTGGTTGTGAGAAATATTTTTTCTGCTACAGAAGAAACATCAAACAAAGGGTCTTGAAGAGCTTGCTATTATAGTAGAAGTGTTGGAGGAGGATCTTAAGACCTGTCAGTCATACAGATCACCAAACAAAACCCATTCAGCTTCATACTCTTCAGAGTTCTGGGTTGAAGAAGCATCTCAACCGGGTTTGATGAACACATACGGTCAGGAGAATGAGATACCTCAATCTCCAAGCTACTCTGTACCCTCTGAAACCTCGCCTGTCCATTCTGTGTGCAGCTCTTACCCGTCCCCAACTTACAGCCAGGGTACCGATGTCTTCTTTGGGAATCAGGAAGAATATAGCAGTTATGAGTCCGATAATTACAGGTATGATGATCTAAATGGAATGAGCTGCTCTGCTGCAAACTCATGCGAATACCAAGTGCCCTTCCCACAAGAATCATTCCATGCAAGCCCCAACCCAGAAGTCTGGGAGGTCTCTCCACAAAAGATGAAGTGCTCACCATGGCCACAATCTCAGCAGGAGGAGTGCAGCGGTATGACCTTCTTCTGTACTCAAATGGAAAGAGAGGAGAATCTGCTGAAGGAGATCTCTGACCAAGAGCTTCTTGCTGTAGACGAAAACGGAAGGATGTAAGATCATTTTACTTTTCAAAAACTCACTGAAACCATTGCAGATGGTTTCTTCATGCAGATTCTAATGGGTAATCTATCAAAGTACGGCTGTAATTTATAAAAATGAAGAAAATGCACAGTTTCTGAAAATCATCTTCAAGTAGCAAGAATTGCAAGAGTACTTTTGTAGTGCCACCTTTATCATTTGAAACTTTTTATGAAATACAGAAAGAACGAAATTGGGTCACCCATCGTTGTTGTCACGTTCAATAAGTGGCTGCATTAGTTTACCGCTCACAACTTTATGACAAACCCCATTATTAACTCCTCAAGCAGGGCAGAATAAAAGAGATGAATGGCTCGCATAGGAACCCAGTTGAAATTCGAAGCATTTCAGTACCGACAAAAATGGCACAGATGGTCTTTAAACAAGCCCTCTCGCACACAGAATTAATTGGAACAATCGTAATTGATATGACCTTACACATAAACCTGTCAAACATCCTGAAAGACTACACCAGTTGAAATAACAACTATGTCAGACTCATTAAAAGATGATGCGTTGTTTACCTTTCCGTGGAATAGGCCAAACTCCACCTATTGAACACAGCCGTTTACAATTAGCAATAGCTTTTCCCTGACACTGAAAAGCGAACAGATCATGCAATGGAAAGTGACTGCTTTCGTGCTCTCTCCACAGCCTTTTACACAGAGTTGTTGAGGAGGGAAAGAGATCCCTTGTGTATGTTATTGCCAGAAGGATGATGGCTCTGAAGAAACTAGATATCAAAGATTCAGAGGGAAAGGTGACAAACAATCATACATGCATATTCTCTGAGTGTCAGTCACTCAGCAAACACGCATAAATGTTGCATGGGCCTGTTTTTCTTCCTAGACTGCTCTTCATCTTGCTGCACAGAAGAATCAGCACTTCATGGTGGCTGATTTGGTGTCACTTGGTGCAAATATCAATGCAAAGGACCGTTATGGAAAGACATGTCTCCATCTCAGTGCAGAGAATGGATATATTCGAGTCTTGGAGGTAAATGTATGTGGTGCTGGAATATTAGCATACAGATCCCACCTCTACAATTTCACTCATACTGTAAATGTCTTTTTTGTCAGGTCCTGAAAGGTTTAATGAGAATTGGCGTATATGTTAATTTGGAGGAAAGAGATGCAAATGGTATGTTCAGTTTCATTTATTTATGCTAATAATGTAATTGTGCGTTAGGGGACCAGTTATTATTTCTCCATTCATTTCCATAAAAGTCATCCAGATTATTTGCATTTTCCAAATTTTTTATGAGGTTTTGCCGGAGTAAGGCTGTGGCTTCAACCTTAGAAAGAATCTTGTAGTACTAGTCACAAACTTTGTCGTTTCACAATCCTGTTGTGAAAGTATGTTTTGTAATCAGAATTTACTTTTTTTTTTACATCTTACAAAAGAAAGTCTTAGAAGTGATGTGGTTTATTGGTTAAAGATCTGGGGCCGGTTTCACAAAGCTATTTTAGACCGGTCTATTGTGTTAGACAAGTCTAAAATTTGCTCATAGACTAGTCTAATGCAAGTTAGACCATTTCACAAAAATAAAGACTGACTTAATTTAGACCAAAAAAATTAGACACCTTACCCCCAGGCTAACTTAGGTCTAAGACTCTATGTTACCTTGGCAACCAGCAGTAACAATCAGTTACATTACAAACTGCCAAAAGAAAAGGGGAAATGGCTCATAATTTAAACATTTCTTCTTGTTACTACATTCCCAAGTAAAATGTCCTTTTAACTGTTAGGGCCGTTACGTTACATAGTCAACGCGAGCAACGATCGACGCGCTCCCTTTCATACGCAAGCGTAGGCGATGCGTGAAATGCAATACACCGTGACTGCTCAAATAGGGGGTAACGTTAGTGGAGTCATGGCTCTGAATGCCCGTCTATTTCGCTTCAAACGCTCGCTTTATACACGCGTCCTATTCGCCTTGGACGCGCGAATGGATTTAAAATGTTCAAGAGTCGAACTAGACGCGATAGACGCGAATTTGACGCTCTATTCGCGTTTGGTGTGAACCCTGCATAATAACAGGCTGCGATGTCAAGATTGCAATGCTGGAATGTGTGTGTGTGTGTGTGTGTGTGTGTGTGTGTCAGAGAGAGAGAGAGGCACGGGCGCGATCGAACAGTGGAAACATAAAAACATACTCCGTCATTTATACTCCTCCAACAAACATATTTTCCGCTGGGGTAAACTGCACCGAGCGGTTGAATGCGCTTACTCGATCCGCCATGTTTTTTGTTTTGAAAAGTGTCTTATCTTACCCAGAATGCATTGCAGTGTAGTCCTACTTAAGATAGTCAGAGTCTTAAGTGCTTTGTGCAACGGTCTGATTTAGATGTCTATCTTAAGTCTGACTATCTACTATATCTAAGCCATAGTCAAAGTCTATCTTTGTGAAACCGGCCCCTGGGCTAGTCGTTGAAAGTTTGTTAAAATTTTGTGCAAATGAATCAATTTTAAGAAAATGTACCAGCTATAAATATTTCTTAAATTGTGCGGACATACGTTTTTGGCCAGGCTGCAATACAAAGAAATTAAGAACACATGCAAAAACAAGAGAGAACCAACAAAATATGAATACTGTAACTGATTATGTTGTAGTTGAAGCAAAGTCCAGTCTTTAGTTTAGTTTGCTGTGAGCTTTTCGTTTTGCCTATGCATTTAAAAAAAGCCTTTTTTGCCCAATAATTTTGTCAGATGAATACCTTAACTGAGTTCATTGTTTTGTTCTTCCCTCATAAATATATAAAGTAACGTATTTTCTTCATATTTTAATGGTTTAATCAAACTTGTTGGGTCATTAAAAACAATATCCTCTCCAGACAGCAGAATTAATATGGGTCAATGGCACTTTTTGTCCATTAATTCATCCAGAAATACATGAAACCTTATCATGTAGTTTGGCATAGTCTTTTATTATTATTCCCTTGAAAATAAATATTTAAACGATGTGTGCGTGTTAGTTTTTATATAACTATTATCAATTTAATTATTAATTTAATTATTTTAATGAAAAGGCAAGGTACAGTAAGTTCAGGTTGTAAAAAGTCATATCACGCATTATTAGATGGTCACTTCAGTAGAGCACTTGTATGTCAGATGGAAAAACTGCAATGGCAGGTTCTTGCGGTTTACGAGATTTAACATGTTGTATTTCTTGATAAAGTTACCAGACAAATAACTTTGGATCCTGGCCATGAGCTTTTTACACATTGAAGTTGTTTTTGATCAAATTATATGCTAATCGCCAATTGGAAGTGTATTTCTAAAGCATGTGAAGAGAACAGGGATTTATGGATGGTATTTTGTTTGCAGGGCTCAGTGCGTTACAATGTGCAGCTGTAGCTCTTAACCACACTGTGCGTGAACTGGAGCTGTACGAATCTGCAGGCCATCTTAGACTGCACACTCTTCGCAAGGAGCAGATGATGGAAACGCTCGAGTGCCTTCTTCAAATGGAATGCTTTATACATGCTCCGGTGAGAATGACGTACATGCCATTGCCCTGACATAATTCACTTGCGTAGGAGTTTAATTTTTTTGTTTTTTTCTTCATATAGGAACATGCTCGCCTCAATACGATGAACAGCGTTGATTCCAAGTTGTGTGGACAAGCAGCCTTCTTTCAGTCAAATAAAATCAAGGTGAGAGTCATGTTTAATATTAGATGACTGATGTGCTATGAGGACAGGAGTGTTTGAAATGGTGTTAAACTGATGCACTTAACCTGTTACACTGCACGAATATATCTGACATGTTTTGTTCACGGCACAAATTCTTAAACCATGGGGTTATTGAATTGTTTTTCTTGTTTTTCAGGCCATCAACAACATGATTTAGAAGTGGTTTGGCTTCTAGCATGAGTTGTTTTCTCTGCATGGCCACGCAGTACTGTTAACTGACGGTAAATGTTTATGAGTGAATACAAGCTTTAACCTGCCAATGAAGACAATATGTACATGTGTATACACACACATATTTTAGTTATCAGTTGCTTTTTTTCTTTCTGTGGATAATGAGAAAAGTCTTCAGGGCAAGGTAAAGCTATGTATTATGCAACCATAGATTTTGTTAAGTGCTCAGGCGAAAAGTGAGGTGTTTCGCGGTGCAAAAACACAATGGTTGCTCATTAGCTGGTTTCTATGAAACTTCCACTGTTAGTTACGTTTGAGTAGCAAAATGTTTTAAAAAGAAAAAAATGTGGAAAGACCTATGAGTCTGTCGAATGCCACAGTTCCTATTCACTCCAAGAGTAAATAGTTGTGATATTGAGGAGACTGTCATGATTACATATACTGGCGTACAATAGCAAAATGCAGAAGCTGTGCCAACAATGGAACTGATTTTTTTAAATTGAATTTTTACACTCATTTGTCACGCATTTGTTGCATTTTGCTTTTGCACAACAATATATGTTGATGTTTCCTAATAGCTTTTTACAACAATATACACCCATTGCTGGGTTTTAGTCTCCATTTTACAAAGGTGTAAGTGAATTCTGATGTACACTATTGTTCAATAAGAAAAGTCAGAAAGAATATGATATATCAGCAAGGACACCTTAAATTGATCAAAAGTGTCAGTAAAAACTTTTAGAATGTTACAAAAGATTTTTATTTTAAATAAATTCTGCTCGTTAATTATCAAATAATCCTGAAAAAAAATAGCAGTTTCAGCAAAAATATTAAGCAGCACAACTCTTAAACATTAATAATAATACAATAGTCAACATTTGAAGTAGATCAAAAACTTTTATCAAAGTTATACATACATTTTTAACAATACCTTTCTTGTCTTAGGACAACTTTGAACTTTTTTTGATCCACTTCAAATGGTGACTACTTGTAGTTCCTTGAGCAGACAAATCAGCATATTATAATGATTTCTGAAGGATAATGTGACACTGAAGACTGGAGTAATGATGCTGAAAATTCAATATTAAATAGTAAATATATAAAAACTCTAGTAATTTCACAATATTACAGTTTTACTGTATTTTTTGATCAAATAAATGCTGCCTTGACTTATATGAATTACATGGTATATGTTAGTATTTGAGGTAAGAAGCTGTAAAATATTCTTAATTAATTGAAAAAAATTGCTCTTGTGTAAGCAAAAGCTGTCCATTTCTTAATGTTGTATTTTGTATTAATGATAAGCTAGTAATACAGAGTCATGAGTGTGACCCTGATTTAAGCTTTTCCTAAAGGGATAGTTCAACCAATAAATAAATCGGTCATTTACTCACCCTAAACTATAGGAAACTGTTCCAAAACTATATGAGTGTCTTTCTTCTATTGAACACAAAAGAAGATATTTTGAAGAATGTTGGTAACCAGACAGTTGATGGACCGACCCCAATGGCTTTCATAGTATTGTTTTCCTACTATAGAAGTAAATGGCTACCTGATTACCAACATTCTTCAAAATAACCTCTTTTTAGTTCAACAGAAGAAAGAAACTCGTACAGTTTTTGAACAACAAATGGGTGAGTAAATGATGACTGATTTTTCATTTTTGGGTGAACTTTCCCTCTGATTAAATGAAAGTTATTTGTTTTGGGGATTGGGTACAATAAGGTGTTTCCAGCAACATTGTATTTAGCATATTTTTGTAATAGGTAACAGTTATATTTAGTATATCTCAAACTGTTTTACATTAATAAACCTGCACCATGTAGCACAGTTAATGTTACAGTACATGGGCACATAGGGGGTGATTCATATCTTGCATAGCAAAAATATTATAGGGGCTGTATGTATATGACATATTTAGGGCTTTGTTTATGCTCTATTGTAAAGTGTACTGATTATTATATCTATTTTTTTTTTAACATGAATATGGTTTTAAAAACAAAATAGACACATAGCATATTAATGGGAGCGGGTATAAATTAGAAATTATAGCTGCAATTTTTCTGTGAGAGATACTTTGATTATTCATTTGTGGTCATCTTTCCAAACTTCTTTTAATTATAAATACTTACAGTTGCAATCCAAACTATTCAACCCCTGCAGACTGTAATAATTTGTAAATATACAAAGTTTAACAATTGCATCTATAACAGTTTAGTGGCAAATTAAGCGTTATTATGTCAATATATATTGTAATGCTTTTGAGTTATACGATTTTAATACGTGTCATAATTATTCAACCCTTATTCAACGCTGCTGTTTTTAAGTTACTTATTTGTATGGTATTGTACAAAATTATTAAAACATAATTAAGCCTTTAACAAAACGTCTCAGGTTACGCTGCTAACCATGGTTCCCTGAGAAGGGGAGTGAGACACTGCGTCCCCTAGAGGACACTATGGGGAAATGCCTACAGCGTGACTGGTGTCTAAAGCGTGCATCCAAACGCGACAATAACATTAACACTGGCCAGTGACAGCCTGTGACGTCACTACTGGTGCGACCAAGTATATATAACTGCACCTGTACAACACGTCATCCACTTCTTTGTATTAATTAGAAATGCACAGGAATGTACGAAGCATGGCAAGGAGATGCAGTGTCTTATTCCCCTTAATCTGAGACTTTCCCTTTCCCTTTTGAATGGGAACTCGAACTCGCTCTACAAACTGCCCAGGAATGCGCCAAAGAGCTCAAGATATAGACCCTTAAACCATAGAGGGTTTGCGAGTCTCGAGCGAAAACCCCATCCATACCTCTAGAATGGCACCACAAGAGAGCTTCCTGCTTAGAATAACCCCAAAATCCAGAGGAGGAAGCCACAGCCTTGCACGTTCACTTAAGCCGGGTGCACACTGTGTGATTTTGGCCACGATTTTGCATGTCTGAGACAAATTTTGCGAATCCTAAAAGATTCCTCTGATCCTAGGCTAAAATCTGAAGTCTTTGATCGTTAGTTTGATATGTTCACCGACAACCGATTAATGACCGTTGCAAATTTAAAATTTCCGATCAAATTTTACCTCAGACGAAATTCTGGCAGTGTCAGGAGATTTGACTCCCAGTCCTGCAGTGTGACTTCTCCTACGACGACGACGGTCAAATTGTCTTCGTTTTTCCAGACTAGCCGTGACCAAAATTAACGTTACCATGTCAATCCTGCGTGTAATGCAGTTCACTGTCACCGAACGTGTCATTGATTAATGATGTAAAACTCCGGACAAATTTTCTTGCGTGCGTCCGTTTTTAACGCGTCTTAACTGCCGTACAGTCTGACATTGACAACTGAGATCTTACAGTGTGACATGACTTACAGCGATGATCATGTTCGTATATTCTGACAAGCAACAATCGTAAAGGACTATTATAAATCGTAAAGTGTGCACCCGGCTTTAGTCTGCTTTAAAGTCACTTAGGAGCAAATAATTAAAATCTTGGATTCAAATAGCAAGACTATGAATGCAACACATCTTGCAATCATCCCCCCCAGCCAAACTGGCAGAACTTCAGGGTCTAATGCAAGCATGTATGAGAACCCCTCTAAAAGTCAGCCCCAGGGATCAGGAAGTGGGACCAGGGATGGGAGGAGATTTTGGATGGGATTCCTGTTTTTTCCAGCCCGATCTCATCCCAAGGCGTCATATACTGACGCTTTTGACATTTCGTCTACATCCAACGCACATGGCACCCTTTAGCGTCAATATGAGACGCAGATAGAAATGGGCCAGAAGGCGCCTCCTAGCGGTCTAACCCTAACCCTACCCCAGACCTAAACCTACCCATAACCAACAAAGCTCTGTGCGTGTCATATTGACGCTAAAGGGTGCCATGTGCATTGGATGTAGACGAAATGTCAAAAGCGTCAGTATATGACGCCCTAGGATGAGAATGCGTTGTTTTTTTCTCCTTGACTTTGGACTGCTCTGAGTTCTTCATAGTCAAACATGGAGGTGGTCCAGTCTTGTTATGGGGGTGCTTTGCTGTAGCATGAAGTAGAAATCTTTACTGCAGGACAGCCATCCCAAAGTATACATCCAAATCTACTTAAGCTTGGTTCATGGATCATTCCTAGAATGTTCTTGACTGGCCCGTACAGTCTTCAGATTTAAATCTCATTGAAAACATTTGGTGTAATTTGAAGACCAAAGATTATCAATGATCTGGAAGCTTTTTCAAGTGAGTAATGGGCCAAAATTGCAGTAGAGAGGTGACAGTAGCTTCTAAGCACTTACAAGGAGTGTTTATTTGAGGCTATAAAGAATAAAATATTCTGCAAAAAATTTGACCTTTGTGGGTTAAATAATTTTATATATGAATGTTTAGAGCCATTCAGTTTTCATTTTCATCAACTTTACGTTCTCAGAATCACTCAAATGTGTATTAATAAACTTTCTATCATAGTTTACTGATGTCTTTGTTGAACTGTTACCATAACATTTCATTATCAGCAGCAAAATGTCTTGCAGGTTGAATAATTTTGATTGCAACTGTTTTTATGTGGGCTCATATCAGTTAATAGTATATAATGTAAGTTAGGGTGTATGTGAGTTTATATTGGACATTCTTAAGCCAATTAAGTACATCTTTTTTTTTTATTGATGTGGCAAATTCTTTATTGAGGATAAAAGCGTAAGTTTAAGTTTTTTTTTCCTAATGCATGTTGTTTCCAAGTAAATTACCTGTCAAGTGCTGCAGATAAAGTATGAAGTCACAAAGGCCATTTCACAATTCTGATTTATTGCTCAATGTGGCCAATGTCGATTTGAGTGTGAGCTGATGCACAAAAGATTTATAATAGACGGCATACAACATGGAGGACACTGAAATCGGCGCATTCATTTATAAGCTGATGTGCCGCGAAAATTGGGACACCTTTGCCTGCAGTCTGGACGTAGCCAAATTGTCAATGATTTGTGGAAACAAAAGTCGTTTGGCCATGTCTGCGATTATGTGTAATCACGCATAGATAGAAGAGATTTTTGTATAATTGGTATTTGGTGTTATTTTTGTATTACTGTGGGAAGAGGTGTTTTCATAAACTTAAAATATGAGTTTTTGGACTCCCATCAGTCTTATCTTGTGCAGATCTGTGCCAGAGGCATTTATGGGGCAGGTTTGTACAGATGAGATACCAGTGTAATTATCTTGTTGCTTTGTTGTTTTCATCTTGACCCTGTTAGAGAGAGAGAGAATAAGTCTTGCTTTAAGACACAGTCCCTGTTACATATACATGCTGATGCTGTTTGGAAAAAAATAATAAAGCTGTTATATTTGACTGCTGCTGTTTTTGTGTTTTCATGCAAGTTTAGAGCAGTAACTTACATTTTTCTCCTAAGCGAGTTCATGAGAGTTCACAAGAGATGACTGTTCTGATATTTCAATTTAAGCTCACTGGTTGATCCGGACACAGCTGGAGCGGAAGAGTTTCACTCAATTATGATTCATAATCCGTACCTCACACAAGGCTGTTGTGTGACTTTGATTATAATGCACAGACCACTTTACCGCTATTTTATGTTTCTTTTGCATCATTTTTAGAATTTTCGTTTCATTTAATTTTTAGTTATTTTACTTTTGTTTCATTTAGTTGCTAAGGTAACATTTCTAATTTAATTTGAAGTTTTATGTTTTCATCAAATATTTGTATATTTTAGTTCATCTTTATATCAATTAACGGATACTAATTTTTAATAGTTTTAGTTAACAGTAACAATTCTGCTTTTGAAAGCTCCAGTCCCCAGCACAAAGTTTTTCTGTTCGTGTTTTACTGATGATATAAATATGTACATTTATGGAGTGACATGAGGGTAAGTAAATGATGGCAGCATTCTTTGACTGAACTATCCCTTGCCAAATTGATAAGAATCACTTTTACTTGTGGCAATGGCAGCTTACTGTTGAAGGATTTGTGGGGTGTGTCTCTTTGAAGAGGATTTTCTTATACACCTTCAGGCTCAGTCAGCTGGAAGATAAACAGACTGCTGAGTGAAATGTCCTTTGCCTTGAGGGCCACAAGTTAACGCCTCAAAGCTTCTCACGCACACTGTCTCAGCTTGCATTCCCCAGCTGCGTGTCTTCAGAAGTCAAGCTCTGGAGCTCTGATAATAAAGACGACAGGTGTGATCTTACTTACACTTGACTCGAGATTCCAGAAATAAAACGTTGTAAAATTTCTAGTAAATGGTGTGCTCGAAATTAAACATGAATGATGGAGCTGATATTTAATATAGGCTATATATAAAAATCCACTATGTTCTTCTTTCTCTGAAAATATTTGCACTCCTCCATTTTTCCCTCTCATTATTTTAGAGAGGGGGGAGGGGGGGTTATTATTCAAAGATAATGTGAAAATATTGTTCAGCTAACTGTATGTTATGGTTTTGCACAATGCTTGGTTTGCATCTTCAGGTTTAAAGAGCGAAAGACAGTCAAAATATCAATCAAAAATATGTTTGCAATTATTCCTCTCTCTCTCTCTCCTTTTTTTTTTGTTTGTATATGATTATGCGCTATAGAGACTCTTTGACTTAACACTTTGCTTCAAACACACAAGGGAGGAGTATTAAGACACCCCAATAAGAACTAATAAATAATAATATATTTAGAAAAGAAAAAAGAAGATAAAGGGGTAGGCCTACAGTAAACTTGCCCCAACTATAATCATTTTCACACACTAAGACGTTTTATTTGATTCCTGATTAGCTTTTGGATATTATTAGACTAGTGACTTACAATCCTGTAATATGAAAAAGAAAAAAACGTTATTTGCGTGATATTTAAATAAACGATCCTGTTAGTATGATATCAGATCAAAGTTTAGGAGCCATTTATGCAGAAATTCATGGTAAATAAAATGGCCACATAATTTTTCCCGTAACTGTAGCCTATGATGTTCATAAACAATTGTAGGCTAATACAGCCCAGATAGCAACCGAGTCTGGGCCAAATCTGGCGTACATTCGGCACTTGCTTCTGAGCGCTGTGATCTAGACTGAAATAAACCGGCAAGGTTTCTCTCACTCACCAAACAGAACAGGAACCCCGTTGCCTGCCGTCTCGTTTATTCCTTTGATGCCATCGTGAGGCCACACCACACATTACAACCAGCTGTCGTGTCTAATGTGCAATGAGCTCATAATTATAATGGGTTATAATAATGAAAAGCTAAAGCGTTTCAGTTTGCTGTCAATTTTCTGCTCAAAAACAAAACATTTTGCAAGCACATTATCCTGAATATTGAAAATGTAAATAATAATAATTAATAAAACCAGGCCTATTTAATGACAATAAAAAATACAATAAATGTTAATAAATCTATATATAGGTAACAGTAATAGAGGAAAAGGTGGACTGCCGAATTTATTACGTGAATTTTTTTCATATTAAATAAAAAGTTAAAGCTTTTCATATCAAATGTAAATATGTTAGTTCAACAGCTGTATACGTTTGTATTTTAAAAAGTATAAAATGTATTGAAAAACATGTTTTTGTAATGTATTTTCATCAATCATTATCAGATATTTGCCTTTTATTTGCTTGGAAAAAATACTGAAATGTTTTATTTTCAGTGATGTTTATTTGCTGATTTAATTTTCTTTGAACATTTATCAGCATAAATATTCATTTATATCAGCAGGTGTAAACAAGCAAAATAATTCTTCATCACAATATTCATAAAATATTTAAGAATCATTTATTGACATTTTAATCAACCAAAAAATAAGAATTACTGCACAATATAATTTGTATTTATTAATCAAGTGTCGGTAGATTCTGAAACACATTAGAACCTGCAGAAAGAAATGCATTCAGATTTGCTACGCTTGTCAGTTTTCAGAGGCACAGTATACTACTGTAGTAATGTGCACCTGTTCAAAAATGTTGAAATCATTCAAATTCTTCAGAATTTTAAAGTCTTGTATCAAATGACAGTGATTGTTTTCCGCAAACCTGCATAAAAACAATCTATATCTCATACGGATTACACATTAATAAAAATAAATAAATTAAAAAAAGAGCACATTTTTAAAGCACTATGTTAATGAGAATTAAACAAATGGGCGAAATAAAAATTCTACATATTGTCATAATGCACAAAAGCATTCATTTCTTATTTGAGGGGTCATGCAATAAATTGTAACCCAACATGCTTTTGTATTAGACATGCATTCCATACCTGAGCCAAAAAAAATCAGTCATTAATATACTATAAACGTTAGTTTAAAATATATTTTAAAGCAATTTAAATATCATTGCAAAAGCACTATTTCTCCTGTATTCTGTATGTAATTACATGAGATATTTCACAAATAAAGGAGAAATATAAGGAAATACATGAAATTATAAAACAAAAAAGACAACGAAAAATTAGTGACATTTTACATTGCAGTGCTTTGCATTATTACAATATTAGTAAGAATTCCGACCATGTCACTACATTATTACAATTTCTCATTATGTTGTGCTGTTGAGTAAGCACGATATTTCATGATAAATAAAGAACGGAGCAAGCCTGTACAGAAATCTTATTTTGTACACTAAAACAATGTAATGTCCCGTGTGAAATTCATTCAAATCTTGATGGGCAGCTTTTTATTAAATATATCGCTGTAAATTCAAATACCAAGCAAGGTCATTAGAATGTATTCAAGGCTATCATCACAGTGCTTCAGATATTATGCTCTCAGTTTCATGAAACCATGTGGCTTTCGCTTTGGAAAAACAAAACCATTTTAATACATGAGCTCTTGGTTTTTTCTGTTTTTTTTTTTGAGGTTCACTAACTATTCGGAGCATAAAAAACATGCTGTCAGAGCCTGGTAAAAGTGAAATGCTGGTAAGAGACAGAGGTTTAGGCACTGGAATCCTCTTTTAAGCGCTGACTGCGAGCCTTGTAGACTTCAATCAGGAGATCTTTCACATACTGAATCTCTCTCTCTACAGATTCTGCTTTGTCCCGAAGTTCTCTGTTCCGCCCTTCCAAACCATGAAGCTCCTCCTCCAAACAGTCCTGCTCCGCCCTCTTACGCTGACGGTACCTATTGTTTTTATGGCAACATTTGTGGAATAAAATAGCATGGTTCAGCTTTTCTGCTCGTATGATCCACAACAAAAAACATGCTTTCTTAATTGACTTATTTTTATTAGCTCATGCAATATTCCAGCGCTTGCTTTCATTTGACTAACTGACCAAGGTGACAACTTTATTTTTATTTGTCCCCAGATAAAAAAAAAAAAAGGCTACAGTACCTGTGGGCAGCAGACTTGTTCTGGTCTCTCTTCTTCTGCTTGCGTTCTCCATGGTTTCTCTCCAAAGAACCTACTTTAACATCTGGTTTAAACACACACTGACTTTCCCGTGACCTTTGTAGAGGCTTCTGGACAGGCAACTCCAAAGAGGACTCAACACTGTCACCGGACAGACATTCAAAGCTTTGATCCCCAAGGCATTCATGGTGCAAGTAGACATTATTCTGGATATCAACAGCCCCAGTTCTGATTGGCTGATCGATTTCATTCATGTAGCCGTGATATGGCTCTAAATTGGCAGTGATCTGATGAAAGTAACACTCGGCTACTTCGGATTGTTTATACGGCGGACAGCTCTCGCTCTCGGCGCACTGCAAAATCGGCATGGCAATCCCGTCGTGGCCGAGCATCTTCATCCCGTGGCTCTGGCCCTCTCTCCTGTGGTGGGGCTCCAGGGACCCACCGAGATCGTAACTTCTCATCATCTCCGCTCGGTAAAACACGTCTTCCGTGAAGCAACTTTTTTCTTCTTCCTTCAACAGTAAAGCACATTCTCGAACCTTCTTTGCGCTGCCGTGGTTCTTTGCGAAGGATTTGTCGACAGAGCACTGGTCAAAACCCAACTCTGCGTAACCTGAATGAGTCCCTTTGAAAGTCCACGTTTCTTTCTCAAACACCTCCACATCTTTACATCCGTTTGCTGATATTCTTTGGCTATTGCAGTGTGTCCGAATGTAGCTGTAGGGGCTGGGTCTAGACATTTTCGGTCGGCTCATAGAGCCCCCGCAGAAGCCTCGTAGGTCGAGCTCACCAGTCCCCAGAGACACCAGCCTGGGATTTGTTTCAGGTTGGTTAACATTATACGAAGCGCAGGGTAACTGATAGTATGACTGCGTAGCCATAGCTTGTAGGCTTTTGTCACACTTTTGCCATTTTTCCAATTTCATAGGTGTTGATTCATACAGGTAATAATCCTCCAGTTGAGCCAGTTCTTCTTTAAGAAGAGTGGTCATAACCTCCAAGTCGGAGGGCATTTGGACGTCATGCTCCAGAGGTGAGGGTGGGATAGAGGAACCAGGAGAGGATTCCGTGGAAGCTGAGTTTGGGTAAGCGTCAAAAGTTTTTGTCATCCAATCTGTTTGAGAAAAACAATTCATCATTATTTCAACATACAGATGGAACATCTCAGCATATGCATGGTTGCAAATATAACACTAAACTACGAATATCTATATATTTTGCTGTTAAACAATACATGCAAGTAGCGATAAAAAAAAAAAAAAGATGAAACGATGTGGATGACCAAAATATTTGCTTTACTTACTGTACGCCATTAACACATACGCTGCAGTGTGGTTCCCACCAACAATCGGACAAAATAAAAGTGCCGTACTGCTTACCAATTTAGTCCTCCGTCTGTGCAGACTCCTCCCTCCGCCTATGATTGGCCTTCGTTAGCCAGTAGGAAAGAGGAAGCTCTTAAGCCGGCTGTGCAAATGAGGGGAGTATTCCTGGGAATAATCAATGCCGCCACAATTTCGATTGAAATGGTGAATTGCGTACAACGCATGAGAATCGAAGAAATGCCTCATACAGGAAAGAGATGTGAAAAACTGAAACCTATATTAAAATTAAAAAAACATGTAAAAAGCACTCGTTAATTCAGTTTTCCAAGTGTCAAAAATTTGAATAAAAACAAACTCAAACATTTCATTTTTTCCTCCCAAAAAAGATGCACAGTTTCATAGACTATCATGAAAATGATTAATTCAAAAAATATATAAGTTAAATTGACTGAATTGATAAGATAGAGTGCAATTTTTCTAATAATTTAAATAATAATAATAAAATCTAAACCTAATGAATATGACCTTTAGCTAGAGCTCATATAGTATGCTGTAATATGATGCCTCTAGTCAGGTTTAGTGCCAAATGCAAAACAGAGGCTAAAGTCCAGTCTTAAAATATTAATTTCAAAAGGATTTTTTTTTACAGTTTAAAATTCAAATGTATGTTTATACTGTAGAAATGAAAACTTAATTTTAAAATATAAAAAATCTTATGATTTATAAATCCACTCAGAAACATCAAAAGGACAAAAGTGCCTGAAAATAGAGCCTTACACATTGTTCAAAAAGAAGCTTGTGAGCAGTACAGAAAATATGTAAAAAAAAAAACAAGTTAAGCAATTTCTGCATTTTTAAATGCAATTTCAAACAAAGCTATAACAAATGTCATGATGAAAACTCATCTCTATAGATTTCTGCAGGTTATTCTTTAGTTCAGAAACTCTGAAAACTAGTTAAACTGAGATTTACACTGTCACAGGAAGTTGTAGCTCATATAAAAGTCTGAATGGAAGTTGACACTTACTCCATCGTGTTGAGGTGGTCAGGTCTGAAGAGCTTCTGTTAGCGCAGAAAACCGCAGTGGAGGAGCTCACGTTTTCAATTTAGCAGAACATTGTCTCACTCTTCTTCATTTGATGTCGAGACTGATCGGTTACACGATAAATCGTTCAAAAGTTTTGGAGAACAGAGGAGTATCACGTCAAACCAAACACTAACCGCATCACACGAGTTCGTATCCATCCGCCGCCTCGCCCCTCAGCGTAAAGTCCAATTCGAAATGGGACAAGTTCAATCCGAACTACAGCCTCGAGTCCACAAATCAGTCATTAGAGCTATGTGATTTCCCGCTTGATCTCGAAGAAAGTCTGCATACGCGTTTTATACGTGTATTTCCTTTCCAAATGTAGAGGGTAAGTAAATCCTGATGATTATTAAGTGGGTCCAGTTGGACAAAACCAGACTGGATGTATATCTAAGCACAAAATCGAAGCACAGAGACCCATGTAAAGCACTATTTAACCACATGCGACGAGGAAGGACACTATATTACACTATGGAGATGTAACTCTTGTTGCAGCCCTGTTGCATCAGACCTGCTGGAATGTTGCCCGAGTTGAAACTTTGTTGCCACATTTGTCCTGATCCGTTTATGCTTTGGACATGTATAATGAGGTTTCATCTTTAAGACCATTGTTTGCAAAGGAGGAAAAAAAAGTCAAGACTTTTGCTGTGAAAACTCTCATTAGCTTGTTTTGATTTGCACCACACTTCCATTTCTGTATAACAGAGACCGGGGCTAGTTGTCACACTGAGAAGTTGTCACACTGAGTTGTCACAAAGGCTGTATCTCAGTAACAACAGGATTTTGATTCACAAGTCCAATAACAAGAATGTATGTGTTGCTCTAGCTGTGGTTTTGTATGCTGGTTTTAAACATCAAATCAGTCTTAGATTGTGTTTGTGTGTGGATGAATTCTGCCCTCCAAACTAAAATTATAATATTTAATTTATTCTGTAGCAGTTGAATATACATTCAGACAGGTGTCAACTATAGAATGAAGGCACATTTTAACAGAACTGTTCTTAGGCCAAAGGTGTCTGGTTGGGGCAAATTGTCACCTTTATTTTAAATCGATAGTCGATGTCAGTAAGATTTTAAGATGCATTAAATTGAACATTTGTACACTGATTAATTTTTATTTTTATTTTAAATAAATGCTGTTCATCAATCATTATTAAAGAATCCAGAAAAAATGATCATGGTGTCCACAAAAATATTAAGAACAAAATTGAAAAGAATTGTTACAGCAGCAAATCAGCATATTATAATGATTTCTGAAGGATCATGTGACACTGAAGACTGGAGTAATAATGCTGAAAATTCAGCTTTGTCATCACAGGAATAAATTACATTTTAAAATATATTCAAAATAGAACACCGGTATTTTAAAGTGTAATAATAATGTATTAATAAAGTAATAATAAACTTAACAGATTAATAAAAGACATCTTGCTAAATTATTATATATCTTACTAACCTCAAACTTTTGAATGGTAGTGTGTATTTGTCTCATTTAAAAAAAATCTTTATCTTTCATGCATTTTGCATTTCATAATTGTTTTTACTGCACATTTTATTGAAAAGCTTCTTAAAGGTTGTTTAATTGCAGGTTACATCATATAGCGCTACTTCAATGTATATAATAAACCCTTTTTTTTTTCTTGGCCATTACCGTAGGAAAGGTTCAATGGCTGTTTGAGGGTTGTGTCTTTATAGAAATAATTCCATCTTAAGAAATATTCACTGTGGTAAAAAGTATCTCTAGCCGCATTCTCCTTAATTCATTTCCACTGTCACAGTTTCCAATAAAGTGTAGAAAATAGAAAAAAAATTGATAGTTGTGGTATTCTGATGCATTATTATCTACATTAAATTTAGTTAAACTAATCTTTAAGTGGTGAAAAAATGTGAATTTCTAAAGCATGAATTTTTAGATCACATATCTGACATTTCAGTTTTACTCCATTACCTTAACACTCAGATACGACCTCATGCTTGGATTCATTGCACACTTCTCGCTGTGTGAAACTAATATAACTGACTGAACCTCCTCTTGTCCTGTTGCCAAGTCAAAATGAATACTGCTCTCTCGGTCTGCTTTTCTCACCCTCTTCAAGGTTTTTTGATCATCTTCAATTTTACAATATTTTTTATTGCAATGGATGATCAATCTGCATATGCACACAAGACTTTCAAAATGAATATTTCCTGAGTGCATCATGTGTCTGGATGAAGTTTATTAGTATGTCCTAAATGCTCATGTAGAATATGTATTGTATATAGTAAAATATGGATTATATAATCATGTGTTTTCTGAAAGAGAACGAGGTCATTCTCAGATTCTGAGTGCCCACATCTATCAATGACACTCCACTGCAGACTGTAGTGCCTTTCACTTTTGTCAGAGGAAAATCTTATGTTTAATTTTTTTCTTTTTAGCAACTTTTCCCATTTCTTATTTTATTTCATTCTTTGTGATTTGTCATCATAACAACATTTGCAGTAAGAATAGCTGTTTTGTGATATCCATCCTTGCTTCGCTGCCATGAAGACTCTGTTACATTGATAAAGGTTACACCATAATTTCATCACCAGCTTGCAAAGAATCCTGCCCCCATTAATGTTTTATGTTCTATCTGGGGTAACATTAGAAATGCACACATGGGTTGTAAGAAATTCTGTTGCTAAGGTGCCAGTTATACTCTTATATCTGTAATTAGTGGGAAATTATGATAATTTTTCTCTTTTTAAAATAGCGTTTAAATTAGAGAATATATCAAGGCTGAGTAATCAGTCTGTGGGAGTGTGGTCTGTTTTCCATAGGATTTACTGTATTTTAAAGGGTTTGACTTAGAAAATATGGGGTTTAAAATTAAAATATTTTGCTTATCACTGTTTACAATGATAACAGACACACAAATCAGAGATTATTTTATTTCATCAGATATGACAACTGCCATCTCACTATTTTATATAGTATGGACAGACACAGAAGTCTGACTTTGTGCAGACAAAATCTATTTACCATAGACTAAGCCAAATGAGTGGCCGAAAAAAAAAGTCACCAGATTGTTTATTTTTTATTTTTGCCTTTTAGCTTTGTATATAAAGGTAAAAACCTTTATTTTAATATTGACCTCTGAATAACATTTGAGGCACTTTCATAGTTGCCACTGGATGGAGGCATTTACAGACATACATTTTTACCCCTCCTTTTGAATTTCAAAAGTGCACATAGTACTCTAAAATGTTTATTGTACATAATATTAATCAATCATGGTGTGTTCTATAATTGCTGTAAAACAAGGAAATGCTAGCACGTCATGTTCTCAAAAACTCGGCAGAGGAGGCATACGCTCGTATTCATACTATTTTACAATAATTTACTGTAGGCTAATTATTATTTTATCTGAATTAGAGAGATATCAACAGTAACCTAATGCAGCTAATACGTTAAGGTCAAATGGTAAAAGTTACCCTGTTCCGTCTGATTTCTGTACTCAAATATTTTATTTTTTTTAATGTATTTTATGTTTTATTTATGATGTAATTATACAAATATATACTGAGTAATATTAATTAACAACATTATTAAGGTTAGGGTTTGGTTTAGGGTCATTTGCCTGTAATTATGCATAATATACTGTTATTAGTAAGTACATGTAAGTTGTGTAATGGACACTAATGAAGTGTTATTTTTTTATAATAAAAAGTGCAGTGCTATATTATTTAACAGTTTACTTTTGAAAATGTAAAAGACTTATTTTTGCATTAGATGTGTAAAATGCAAAACAAACATGCAGCAAAGGTACAGGGATTGTCACTGTTCTTTGACAGTGTTCAGGCATGTAACCTGCAAAACAAAGGTGAGGTAGGAGTGTGTTTGACAGCTCTTTGTTGTCACTTTTCTACAGATGACAGCTGACAGGTGCGAGGTCTATATGAAGCACTCTGGTTCTCTGAGCTGTGCTTGTTTTCCAGCACGCATTATTTGCTGAATCCTTAAGAATCTATTCAGAGTGACTTTCCACACCCATTCAGTATGTGCTGTTAAGCTTAATAAATGAGCTTTCCTTCAAAAACCAGAAGAAAAAACAATGTTGTTTGAAATGGATATTGAAAGTGAAGTTTATAAAAAATGTTATTTGCATTTTAAATGTACACATTGTTTCACATGTGACTTTCACAACTGCAGAGAGTACTCTAGTCAAAATAAATATATATACATAAATTATTAAAATAATAATATTTTAATAATAGCCTAATATATTTGTATAATATTACTGTTTTATGAATATCATTTTAGAAGCTTTCTGTGGGAGCTTGACAAAATTAAGATAGTTTGGAGGGAAATATTTCAGCTTTCTTTCTCTGATTCACATGGTCAAAATATTTAATAATATTGAATAATAAATATCGCTAAACATTCATATTAGTAATTTTTTCTTTGAATTCTGCTTGAATGTTACTTAAACTACTCTGTAATATTTATTGCAATGTCTGAACACACACACACACACACACACCCACATACTCGTTGTGGGAAATCTCTAGGCGTAATGATATTTATGACACTGTATACTGTACAAACTGTATATTCTATCCCCTAACCCTGAAACTACCCATCACAGAAAACTTTTTGCCTTTTTACGTTTTCAAAAAACAATTTAAAATGTTTAATAATTAACTTCCCTCGTGGGGACTGATTTCGGGTTTTACCATCCTTTTATTATCCTTTTACTATCCTATAATACAAACCTGTACACACACACACACACATGTTTGGGTTTTCATGTTTTATTGTAACATTCCACAGAGAATGATTTGTATACTGCACAAACTGTATTCAAATTCAAAAACTTTATTGCCTATCTATCTACCAGTGCTAGAAATTTATCTCACACATACTCTCACGGTTAGGTTCTGTTTTGATTTAGTTTTCATTGTGTTCAGTTTTCGTTTGCCTGTTTAGTTTGACCCTATTTTCCATGCTTCCGCTCCTTGTTGGTTGTCATGGTTACTGATTTAATTTGCCTTGTTATTTGTTCCATTCTTCTGTTAATTATATCATTAGCTCCTTTGCTTGCTCTGTGTATTTAAACCCTGTGTTTAGTTCTGTTGTCCGTTATTGTTGCATTTACGTGGTTGTGATGTCCCGTGATGACATCTCGTTCAATTTTCATCTCGTTCACTTTTCATCTCGTTCACTATGATGACTCCAGCCTGTGTGTGTTTTTCAGAGAACCTACTCCTCTGCAATGGCTCCCCCTTTACCATCAGCTAGAGCGAGGAGAGAACCAGCCTTTCCAGCCACCAGCCAAGTGACTGAAATTCCTGAGCCCGTTCCAGTTAGTGAAATTTCCGATTCCGTTCAAGTTAGTGAAATTTTCGAGTCTGTTCCAGTTCATAAAATTCCCGAGTCTGTTCCAGTTAGTGAAATTTCAGAGTCCGTTCCAGTTAGTGAAATTCCCACGTAAGTTCCAGTGGGTGAATTTCCTGAGCCTGCACTAAGAGGGAAATTCTAGAGCCAGTTCTTACTGTCAGTTCTGGCACTATAGAAGATGTGGTCCTTTCTATACAGTATATGTTGCTGCTGCTATGTGTGTCTGGGCCACACACACACATCCACTCCAGCCCCTGAGCACAGTCCAGTGTTGGCTTCAGCCCCTGAGCACAGTCTAGAGTTCGCTCCAGCCCTCGTGTCCGCTCCAGCCCCAGAGTTCAGTCACAAGCCCGCTCCAGCCCCAGAGTCTGCACCAGAGCCCTCTCCAACCCATGAGTCAGCACCGGTGTCTGCTCCTATCCCAGAGCTCAACCAGGAGTCTGCTCCAGCCCCAGAGCTCGGCCAGGAGGTCACTCAAGCCCCAGAACTATGCCCAGAGTAGGTAGTGCCTCTTCATTCATTCCATTCACCTGTGTTCCTGTTAATTATCTCATTAGCTCCTTTGTTTTCTGTGTTTTTAAGCTTCAATGTTTGGTTCTGTTCAGTTGTCTGCTATTGTTGCAATTGTTGTTAAAATAAAGCCTGAATACTGCTGTGATTAAATCCTATTTAACATGCCTTGCAATGCTTGTGATACATACAATACATATCACGTATATCAGACAAAGACAAAGAGAATTGTTCTTAAGCAAACACCTTAAAAAATAAGTAAATAAATAGAAGATAAATATCAATATAAACTATTTAACCTTATTTAAAATGGATATTGCTGTGGGAATGAAAGAATTCCTGTAAGCCTTTTTTATGGCCAAAGGAGCTCTAAACCGGCAACCTGATGGAAGTAACTGAAAAAAGCAATAAAGAGGATGAGAGGGGTATTTGGTAATGGAAACTGCTTTCCTCTTGACTGCACAGATATACATTTTTGAAGGATGAATCTGCTAGGTCCCAATGATTTTAGATGCTTGCTTGATTACAAAAGATCAGACCAAGCATAATTCTTTGTGCCATAGTGGTATAGTTAGTGGTATATGAATTTATATGGTATATGAGTTTCAGCTTGCCCGCACTGGTTGAGCACATAAAAAGATCCACAAAAACAGTGTCCAGTGTTTCAAATCCACGCACATCATAATAATTTGCACAGCTTGTGCGTCGAACTCCAATTCCAAACAGAAGCGACAGACGATGAAAACCAAAACCAAACCAAAAAACACAAACGGAGCCTTTTAACCGCAAGTCTCTCAAACAAAGGAGTGCCCCATCGGAAGTCATTCTATCCCCTAATTATTATTGTTATTAAAACAATATTGTGATGACAATCCGGACCCAGAGCCCAGCCAGCCACCGCCCACACACTGCACTGAACTAACGCCAGAGCCCACCGCGATGCACAAGCCAGATAAGAGGACTTCAGAGCATGAGCCCTACAGAGAGTCTGACCAGGTGCATGAATCGGCAACACTGTGTGTCCCAGTCTCCCTCTCTCACCTCTTCTGCCCATAACAGCCAGTTCCTCTGCCCTTCTCCACTGTTTCCCCTCAGCTCCTCCTCTGACTCCATTCTGCTCCCTGGATTCGCCTTGGACCTTCCTGTCTCCAGCTCCACCTCAGCACAAGGATCCCATGGCTCTACCTCCAGCCGCAGAGCCCATCACTCCACCTTGGCTCGGCGACCACTCAGCTCCACCTTGGCTCCTCCCTCCCTCAGCTCCACCTGGGACCATGGCCCTTGTGGCTCCACCAGGCTTCCTCATCCCTCCGGCTCCGTATTGGTCAGACGTCGCTCTACCTATGCCATGGACTTCCGGGTCTCCAGCTGCGCCTCGATCCTCCAAGCTCCACCCCTTCAGCTCAATCGGACTCTGCCTTCCCTCCGACTCCAACTTGGTCCTACTGGCTCCGCCTCAATCCTCTGACACCATGGCTCTACCTCAGACTCTTGTTGCAGTGGCTCCGCCTGAACCTTCAGTGTCGTGTGGTCCTATCAGCTCTCCGTCTTCATCTCCATCGGCTTTGTCTCAGTCAGTCATTCCTCTGATGTCATCAGCCACCATGGCTTCCCCCTCCCACGACTCCACCTTTGGCCATATTCCTGTATGGTCTTGTATGTTCTGTTCTGTTTAGTTACATTTTGTTCTGGTTGTGTTTTCCCTGTTTCTGTTTGCCTGTGTTCTCTGTCATTGTAAGTTGACCTAGTTTGCTAGTTTGTGCAAGTTTCTTCACTTTACTGATTATGTTCACCTGTTGTTCATAGTTATACTTCCTGTGTATTTAAGCCCTCTATTTTCTCAGTTCAATGTTGTCATTGATGTTTCTTGTGGTTGTGCTATTTTGATTCCCTGTGATTCTCCAGTGTTTTCCATAATGGATCTAGTATTATTAAATGAATGTTTTGTTCTATTCTTCGTGATTGTGCACTTCATTATAGCCACCATATGTGACACTCATGGGGACCAAAAAAAATGATTTTGTACATTGCCATTGTCACGTGTCAGTGTTTGTTTGGACTTTCAGTTTGAGTTTTGATTGGTTCCTGTTCTCCTTTGTTCTTTTCCCGCCACTCCTTTGTATCTATGATTACTCTTGTTATTGGTTCAGCTGTATCACCTGTGTTCTGTTAATCAGTGTTCGTCTTTGTTTGTATTTAAATTCCATCTGTTCAGCAAGTCTCTGTCCGATCTACATCGTATTAAGTGTGTGTGAAACCTCTGTCCGTCTTTGATGTACCAGTTTGATTTATATTGTGAGTAAAAGTTTGCATTGGAACTTTTGACTCTTCTTTGTCTTCTTCTGCCTTCACCACACTGTGACAGCCATCTTTGTGGGGATAACATCTGTGACCCCATAACAGAGGGTTTACCAGGACCACAAACACACACACGCACAGAATTTGACAGTTCAGGACATATCCTTAATAAGGGAGCCATGGCACAGCTGCTTCTTGGTGATGCAATTGTTACAAAACAAATTTAAAATGTAACAATAGGAAAATACCAAAATCACAAAATATTCTGTAATTAAATGACCTAAAACTGCACCTGTGAATTATGAATTGTACAACATGATTGTATATTTCACCTGTATTTTATTTGTATAGTCCTTATTTAAATTTGCACTTGGTTTACAATGAACAGATCTGCTTAGATTATTCAAACACAAGTCAACTCGATAATAATGTAAATCCTCATTAATATTTGTGTGATTGAGGTTAAGAGGTTAAAGTTTGCTGGTATGGTTTAAGAATGGGTTAAGGTAAGATGGAAGGGTCAACATGTAATTACAGAAATTGATTGCTGCTGTATCCAGTTATTTCCATTCTCACCTATACAAAATAGATGATCTTATTTTTGCCTCAACAAAAATGTGTTTTATTTAACCAGTGGGTGGTTCTGGCTTGGAAAACTGCTCCTTGTTGTGAAATGACCCATGTGCGTCACCTTTCAGAAATTGGGAGTTTAGCTGAATATCAATTTAGGTACTGAACAACTATTGACTAATAGAACAAACACTGTCGTTTGGCATGGTCATCAACAAAAAACTCTGTTAGTCTCCAAATTACACATTAATCTCCAAACATAAAGAAATAAAAAAAATCTACGACCTGTTTAGCAGGAAGTGGAAGGAGATACACCTTACCAATTATCCAGTCCGTTATTGAATCACCGCATTGGTGGTGTCATTGAAACAAAGGCTTTTCACCCCATCCCAGATTTGTCCAAATACACATGTGAGAACCCACACCCTTTTGTGCTCCAGAACATACTAAATGTGAGTCTTTGTCCATGTATGACGATCAAAACTTGGGTTTAAATCTCTTGATAATGTCTGTATGGTTGCAAAGACATGAAATTTCAAACTGTATGTATGTAGCCGGCTCATATTTCATGCATTTTTCTAATGGTTCTATGTTTTTCCACATGATACATGCAGATTTTTCTGCAGTGGTTGTTATGTTGTCACACCTGTAACTGTCAACCAATAAAAGTAATCATATTTTTGTAACATCTGCATGAAACATATACTGTGTTATCAAAAAAATGAATCTAAACATTGGATTATTTCTGTGTGGGATGCAACTTGAATATTTATGAATATTATATTATAGAATTCACAATAAACATGTGGATGAAGAGAAAATGTCCTAAGATCATTTTCTTACACTCACAGTAACAGTATTTTTTATGATATATTTTAATATTTTAATAACCTTCTTTTAAGGTTTGTCAAGCTTGATGGACAAGTGTTAAAAGTCATTGGAATAAGGTATATGCCTGATAAAAAGATTACATGTCCTTTATCTATTTTATTTTATATTTTATTTTATTGTTTGCAATGTAAAACATTTCCAAGTGTCAAATAACTGAATGATCAATACAGATTGTTTGTCAAAGTAATCTTTGCAAACAACAAAAAAAGTGTAGGCTAACCCTTTCAGCCTCTTTGCAAAAACTGACCTTAATGAGTCACTCCAAATTATTGTTACGCAACACAGGAGGTATTTTTCCCAATTTATCCAACTCATACTAGTTGCACAACTTTTCTTGCCTTGGTGGGGTCGACAGGGAGGAGGCAGAGGTGTATAAAAGTGCGCACTTGAATGATAGTTTTAGTGGGCGAGTTCTCTGCGCATGTGCCGGAATAACTGCTCAGGAGTCAGGATGCTGCTGTCGCTACTGTCGCTGCTGCTGCTTCAATGCTCGTTAACGACTGGAGCCACTGATCCGTAAGAACCTTTATGATTATTATCTTCACAAATACCAGATAACCGAAGGTAGAGTAAAGAGGAAAACTGCAGGTCGAGGACTAGACGAGCGCGTCTTTCACAGCTACAGTGAACACTGATGAAAAGTTTAGAACAACTGCACTTTTGTGTTCTCACTCTGTAATTAGTATTTTTTTTTTTTTTTTTTTTTTACTAGGGAAAAAAGCATTATGACGAGCATTGGTCACCGTATTTTACATTAAATAGTATTATAAAATGGCAGCTTGTTTTAGCTTTTAAATCTGTGAGCTAATATCAATATTGGCCTCTCCAGCAACTTAGTAACAATGTAAAGACAGAGCCCGGTGTTACCCATACAAACACAAAACACCACTAGTCTCACAACATTAACTAATGCTAAAATGTTAACTAAATAACTGAAAATGCTAAATAGAATAAAATGTGATTTTTTTTTTGTGCAGGGAATTCTGGGAATGCCCTTTCCCTCATAAATTATAAAGCTTTACTTTTTACTTAAATTTTTTTTAACTTAAATTTATAACGATCTACATGGAGTGTAATAATAAATGTCTGGAATAATTAAGATTTTTAAATGTTTTTTAAATATCCTTCAGAATTAATTCAAATATTCTGATTTAGTGCTTAAGAAACGTCTCGGTTATGTAACCCTCATTTCCGGAAGGAGGGAACGGAGACGTTACGTCAGTGACTGACAAAATGGGGGTTTCGCTAGAGAGCTCTATCACCTTCGAGTTATTAGAAAACAAGCCGATGGTATGAAAATACCAGGGGTCTGCAGAATTTGCATAGCGAACTTCGCCCCACCGCGTGGGTATAAAAGGAGCAGCGAGTGCAATCTTGCATTTTGTTTCTGCTGAGGAGCCAAGACTGTGCACCCCGGCCATTTCAGCGGTACAGAGGCATGCGGACTAACGTCTCCATTCCCTCCTTCAGGGAACGAGGGTTACATACGTAACCGAGACGTTCCCTTTCAGTCAGTCACTACGAGTTACGTCAGTGAAATGGGGGTCCCAATCTAATCTCGCCAATGCAGCTATCTTCCAGTGTCCTGCGCAAGCCCAGCTCCTTGTCGTGAGGTTATTATGAGTGAAGGGCCAGGCTAACGTAAGAATACCAAGGTACACTGGGTAGCATATCCCAGATAGAATATATGACACAGCGCCTGTATACCCGCAGGGAGGACTTAGAAAACACATATGACCCGAGTACGGGATGCATATGGAGAACTCAGAGGTATCCAGCCCGCAGGGTGGAATGTTTCAACCTCGAGATGGCAAGAGGGTTCTTGCCGAGGGAAAACACGTGCTCGGAGGAGACTTACCGTGGAAATACACATGTGGGGGTTGCCCAACCGGGGAACCATGCACATAGAGGCACCTAACCGATCATGAGGGCTGACCAAGCGGGCATGCACTCTGGTGATGGCATCAACAGTGCAGGAGGAACTCAGGGTCTATGGAGAACTCATCTGAGTAAAATATCACACGTATCCAGTCCGTGGAGTGGAATGGCACAGCAAGCGATGACACTACTTACTGGCTACTGGAAGCAAGTACATGAGAGGACACTGGCTCTACACGGAGATTGTAGAATCTTGCAAAAGTGTAAGTGTCGCCCAGCCTGCAGCTCTATAGATGTCTGTTAGCGCGCCAGCACGCGCCACCCCCAGGAACCAATCATTCAGCCTTGAACGCTCGGGGGAGGGCGGCGGGCACAACTCCAACCCAATGCTCTCAGCTGCCCGGGCAAGCATGGCCATCAGCTCTGGATCCGACTCGGGCAACGTTGGCACTCCCGAGGGAGGCAATGCAGCCGAATCCTCATCTCCAGTGGAATCAAGCCTGTCTTGTGACTCTGTGAGCGACATGACGTCATCTGCCGGAGCCCTGAATGAAACACTGGGTCCCCGAAAGGAACCAGGTTCACCCGGAAGCTCCACGATTTGCGATGTGCAGGGGGGTGTGGCCCGAGGAAGACTCGTAGGGCTATTCCACACTGTAACCCTCAAATCACCCTGGCCACCAGCCAAAGTATCCCCTCTCAAGGAAGAGATAGATTTGGGTGTAGCAGAGGGGACTTTAGTATGTATATATACCACCCCCACAGAGGTTATTGAGTCTTGATCTTATCACCGCAATGGTCATGTTCCCGCAGTGAGAACATGGCTCATCCACGAACGCTGTCTGAGCGTGATTAAAGCCCAAACACGACAGCGCTCGTGACCATCAGGTGGATGGATCATGCGCCCACATCCAGAAAGACACGGGCGGGACATCTTTAAAAGGACGTGCCCGTGCAGCTCTTTTAGAAAAAGAAAAGCTCTCTCAGCAGTGCCGAATCGCCCAGGGGAGAACACGACCCATGTGCAAAGTCACTGCACAGACGAGCAGCAGGAACGTGAACCCGCTGAAATGCGCCGCCACACCAACACCGCTGAAGAGAGATGCTCGTTGCTGTAGAAGGCGAAGAGAGGCACACATAACACTTCGGCTCCAAAGCAGAAACATAATGCGAGATTGCACTCACGGCTCTTTTTATAACCGCGCGGTGGGGCGGAGTTCGCAATGCAAATTCCGCAGCCCCATGGTGTTTTCATACCATTGGCTCGTTTTCTAATAACTAGAAGGTGATAGGGCTCTCTCGCAAAACCCCCATTTCATCAGTCACTGACGTAACTCTGTAGTGACTGACTGAAAGGGAACATTTCTTACTATTATCAATGTTGTGCTCAGGGCTTGACATTAACACCCGCCAACCCGCCAAATGCGGGTGGATTTTGCTCGTGGCGGGTAACACAGTCACTCCAACTAGCCACTTTGGCGGGTTGAATAATTGTAGTCTTTTCAAAAGGCATCTGAAATAAGTGTGACACTACGACACTACAACTCCCATAGGGCTGTCAACGAATATTCTAAATTCGAATATATATTCGAATAGTTTAAAAAAAAACTGAATTTCGAAGGTGAAAATTAATATTCGAATGTGGAAAAACGCCCGCGGTAGCAGAGGCGCGGCTGTCTGCTTTGCGAGTGGGCGCGCTACCTGAGGGGTCAATTTATTTAACGTTAAACAGAAACATTACTGAAGTGTAGGCTACTGTAGCCTACTGACTGAATAGATATTGCATGAATAAGGTAGGTTAGATACAGCAGTTTCATGCACTGCAGGCTTCCACTGGTTTGATTATTTACCGTTTCATGTCAAGGAAAAGTTCCATGTTTACCACAGCACAGCTCGCTCGGAGCGTTCAATGTCGGTTATATATACTATAAACTTCAATTAATGTTAATAATATTTGTTTCAATCACTGAATGAAGCCTGCTATATAAGAGTCGCGACCTTAAATTGCTTGTTGTTGTTCATTTAAACTGTTATGCACAGAGCGCGTGACGCCTCATTCGCGCCGCAAGACCTCCAGACGCGCGTAAACGCGTCTTTACACTCGCGCCAGACGCTCTATTCGCGAAAGAGTGCCTGCGAGTGAGCGAGCGAGAGTGAGTGATGTCTGCGGTCTTGGCCATTTGTTGATTTACTTGTTTTCGTGTAGGTAATACGTTGTCAAAGATGTTTAAACTTAAATAAACTACCTATACAAGTAGTTATGTCTCTTTGTATTAATTTGTCCTGTTATTGACGTAATGCGCGTCATTGACAAAATGCGTAACCAGATGTTCGAATAGATCGAATATAAGCTATGTGGTTTTTTTTTAGAGGGAATATTCGAAGGTCATTTTTGAGCAATTTTGACAGCCCTAATGAGAATTGTCGGTAGTGACCGACAACAAAGAATCGAAGAGACAGCTAGCTGCCCTGCTGGAGTTATGTCGTATGCCGGTGGAGCAATGTGGCGACATATAATACATAATACATGGTTTTATTTAAAAAAAGGAGCTTTACACACAACCTTATCAAAGCTAATGATAATGACCTGTATTGTTATATATTTATGTAGTCTTGATTTGGGTGTGTACAGTGGTTTTACATTTAAAAGGGTTGTAAATCTAGTTCAAGTAAATTTTAGCACGCCATAGTCAACTTTTATCAGGTAATTTCACAACAACAAAAATGTGGCTAGTAAAAATGCTGTGTGGCTAGTAACTTTGGAAAACCACTAGCCATATTGGCTAGTGAGCAAAAAAGTTAATGTCAAGCCCTGGTTGTGCTGCTTAATATTTTTGTAGAAACTGAAACACTACCAAAATTAAGACTTTTTCTAAAGAATTTTAATTTCACCAGGACACATTAAATTGCTCAAATGTGACAATAAAGACATTTATAATGTTACAAAAGATATTTGAAATAATGCTATTTTCAAATAAATCTTAATTACTCCAAACTTATGCACCAAAGTCTTATGCACAATGTATTGTTTGGTTAAATATAATACTTTTTATTTTTTAATTCTAAGGCAATTCATAGTGCCACATTTATACTGCATCAACCAAACTCGTAAGTCTATATTTCTCTGTGTTTTGTCCTTTTTTTAGCATATACCTGGTGTCTGTCACTTCCCAGGCGGTGAGTGGCAGCACAGAGACTCTGTGTGCACAGATCCATGAGCCCAAAGAACCACTTTCTTTAGTGGTAACTTTGAGGTCTGACAGTGGAAATGTGACCATTCTACAACAGGGCTCCATTACAAAGGATTTCTACAAATGCGTCCCGTTTAAGGTTGGTATAGGCTACTCAATATAGCTTAACAAAACAGAGTGTACTGGAGTGTATCTGGTAATGCTATGTTATAGAGGCCTTTCGTATACATCATGTCTGAACAACACTTATAAAATGACATCAATGTAAAAGAGCATATCCATGATGAGATATAAAATATCGTTATTGTGCAACTAAAACCCTAAAACTTGCATTTATTATTCATTTTGCACATTCTTTTCACTATGGAATTGTTGAGTGGTCCCTGCAGTCTTGATGATGTTCTCAATTCACTAAGCGGAGTTCTATCATGGAGTTGTACTTGTTCCCTATTTTATTTTGTATCTTCCAGGTCCCTCTAGTCACTGTGTCATCTGTGGCATCCGTCAACGTTGCAATCCGAGGAGGCACAACATCCCTGAACAAAACCACTCAGATCCTCATAAACCCCCCCCAAAATCTTATTTTCATCCAATCAGACAGGCCTATCTACAAGCCAGGACAAACAAGTAATATTTCTCTATCCAAATTATTCCACAATAGCTTCAGTTGTCAGTACTCATACTCATATTTACTAATCTGAACCTGTGAATCTTTCTGTATTGCATGTTAATATTCTCTCATATTTTCTCCAGTTAAATTTCGCATTGTGTCTCTGGATTCCAATTTCTTGCCTCGCAATCAAGTGGTAGGTTTAATTCAGTTTACATGAAACATTTTAATATATTTATTTTATTTTATTATTATTTAATTTTTTTTTTATCTAACTGAAATTATTTTCTTCTGTCTTTCTCTTGCAGTTTCAAACTGTAGAACTCCAGGTATAAAAACTTTCAAGCAGCCATGATCGGTTCATTGTTTGTTACTTCACTTAAATGCAGTTGCAAAAGCACTGTAAGTTTTTTTTTTTTCATTATGTGCCACTGTTGTTTAGGACCCTAACTCAAATCGCATTGGTCAGTGGTTGAATCAGTCAACAAGGATTGGCATTTTGGACCTGTTCCACTCCATATCTCCAGAAGCCACTCAGGGTGTCTACACGATCACTGCTTGGGATGAGAAGAACCAGCAAACATCCCACACCTTTGAAATTAAAGAATATGGTCAGAACTAGAAATCAGCTTTTATATGCCATCCAGTATTGATCAGCTATATATTTAGTAGTTTTTTTTCCACATGTCTCTTTTAGTTCTGCCAAAATATGAAGTGAACATCAATTTTCCAACTGTAATAACCACCCTGGACAAAGAGGTCACTCTGAAAGTTTGTGCAAAGTAAGAATTTGTTTAAATAATGTTCACAGAAAAAATAGGCACATACCTTTGTTTCAGAGTTCAACCTGATTAAAAAAAAACTTTTTTTCCACTGTCTGTAGATACACTTATGGGAAGCCTGTGCAGGGGTCTGTGAATGCTGAAGTGTGTGGGAATGCCGGGTATTACTATCGTTATAGACCCTCTTATGACATGGTTGACATGATATGCAAGTCATATTCAATGATGGTAAGTTACCTTCTGCACACACAAAAGCGTTACCTTTTGGGCTGTAATCCTAAAAACACTGTACTAATTAAGATGTATCCTATTAATCATCTTTATATATCATAAGGTCCCAAGTCCAAGAAATAACAATGAGCTAATAGTAATGCCATAATAGCTAATAATAATTTTCTATGCAATTTCTTAGTGAACAGTATTTCTGACACAAATTGCTTGTGTTTTATAAACCGCATATGCTATATAAAAACTACTGTTTTACACCATTATCCCTTTGTGAAGAAGCAGTGCTCTTAATTGTATTGAATGTGCACTTGTAGTGTACTTCAAATGTTAAAAGTAAACTGTACTTGCAGATAATATAATATTAATGAAATAAAAGGCCACTTAAGTATACTGTACTGAAAGAGAGTACACTTTCATGAATGTTTCTTAACACTCTTAAGTATACTTTTAAAAAGCAAACTTTGTAATAATGTCAAATTAAAAGTTTTACTTTAAAGTATTTTTTTTATAATCTTTTGTCATGCTTTAAAGAAGTAAACTTTAGATATGTAGGCTAACATACTAAAGCACATGTAAAGTCCTTGAATATAATTTTAGCTGTAGTATGTTATTCAAATAACGCATTTAAAGTTAATACATTTTAAATGTGCTAAATTTCAATTTCCATAATATTTCTCATTCTCAGTAGTATATTTGGCAATAGACAAGACAACAGAAGTAATTATGAAATTACATTTAAAGTCATATTAAGTGGTTCAAAAAGCACTTCTTCAGCTATTAGCATTTAGTATAAATTGAAATGGTAATAGACTTTCATTCAATTGCAATTATCATACAAAATGTCTGAAAACATTACACTATATTATAAAATTATTTAATTTCTGTAATAAGTACCCTTATTAAAAAATTGCTCAAGTACACTTTTTACAAGGGTTAGTATTTTAAAAGTCTAAATTGCTGTTTTCATTTAATTCTTGTTTATTTAGACTGACAAGACTGGCTGTGCGTCATGGGTGGTCAATGTTACCGAATTTGGCTTAAAATTTAGCGGAAATTTCCAAGTGAATTGTAAGGTGGAAGAGTCTGGAACAGGTGAGAGTGTAAACAACCGCTGCTGTCTATTTGAATTCTCCTATACAGAGTAATGAAACATGGTCTTCTGTTCCTCCAGGCATAACTGTGTCGGGTACTACTACTACAGCCATGTTTACCAGTGATTATGTCAATGTTAACTTTGAGGACACATCAGAAACATACAGGCCTGGCATGCTCTTTAAGGGAAAGGTAACAGCTAATCCAAAAGTAACTCTGCAGTCCAGATGAAACTTTATAAAGATAGAATAAAGTTAATTGTGGTACCATAACTGTTTGTACCAGCATTAATTAACAACCTGTTTAGTTGTTAGCCTAGCCATACTGTGTACAGGAAGTGTAACATTTGTTTGTGTGAGCTAATCATTTTTATCTTTCTTTTCATGTGTTTTTTTTTTAAAGGTTGTAGTCACTAATCAACAGTCCAGTCCGATGAAAAATGAGCCAGTGATTGTCTATGCAGATAATGGTGAAAAAATTGTTAATATGACACTGATGACAGACAGCACTGGTTCTGCCAGTTTCTCTTTGAACACTTCTGAGTGGTCAGAAAAACCTGTGTCTTTACAGGTTCGTAGTGTTTTTGTTTTATAACATGATGTTTACAGTATGTATATAATGCAGTTTACTGTAACATTTCACTTGTGCAGCAAAATGATTTGCAATTTTTTTTTATTAGGCCCAACTTAAGGGACAAGAGCGGACTGATTATTGGGGTAATAGATATTATCCATCAGGCTATCTCTACATAAAACCCTTTTACTCCAAAAGCAAAAGTTTCCTGATGTTGAAGAAGGCTTCAGGGAAGCTCAGCTGTAACAGTGATGCAACTGTGATGGCCAGTTACATCATTCAGGGCAATGCACTGAAACCAGGCCAGAACACCTTGGATTTCTTCTTTATTGTATGTTTAATATTGACACTCTTTTTTTATTTGTCCATCAATTGCTTGGTCCTTTGTTTTACTGTTTAACAAGCTTTTTGAAATTTTCAGCGAAGCATGATATATCAGTACCATATTAGTCATTACCAATATTAGAGATTTATTATTTTATCTGTCCAGGTTTATATCGGAACCTTATATGTAACCTTTATATTATATAATTGAATTGTCCAAGCTTATTTCCCCAAATGTTACATTTAAATTAATGCTCACTTAAATTTAATTTTAAAAACACCAAAAACATTGATAAATGTAATCTTTAGCTAATCTCAAAACGAATAACCATTTTTTTCATACTGTAGAGTATAATGTTGTGATGCTTAATTTTTATTTATTTAGACAAAAATATTTTAGACTTTTAATATCAGCCATTGCTGCCATAATATGAAAATAATTGGCCAGAATTTTAATATCAGTGTTTCTGCCCCTTTTTTGGTTCAGAAACAGAATTTTTCTTGAAGGTTTTTCTAAATTTTGCAGGGTGACTGTATTACACTAGGAGAAATGATGATGAAAAATATCGCAATGTTAATCAAGCTGTAGAGCTTTGTATAGCATTGCATAAATTGTTAGTAACTATCCACCTTTTGCTTTCCAGGTCCTTTCCAAAGGCAGCATGGCTTTAAATGGTCGTCTGTCCGTGAGTGTGAAGACTGGAAAAGGTACACAGCTTGTTTTAAATAACATTTACATTGTTCTGTATAGGGTGCAAGTGTAATTTTATGGTGCCTGTTTTTTTTTTTTTTTTTTCACAAATGGTCTCTCTCTCTCATAATAGAAAACAAAGGAGAGCTGACATTCTCACTGAAGAAGACAGCAGCTCTGACTCCATTCGCTCAGGTGTTGGTTTACACAGTTCTTCCCAGCGGAGAAGCAGTAGCAGACAGTATGAACTTCCCCATTGAAGAATGTTTGCCAAACAAGGTCAGAAAATCCCACATGAATTCCCATTTCAGAATTCAATGTGCCCTTCAAGCTTTGATGTATTTTTTTTAATCATGAATGTGTGATGAGACTGTGCTTGGGCTTTTACAGGTGTCTTTAAACTTCTCGTCTCCCACGGCACTACCTGGAGAGAAGACATCTCTTAACCTGAAAGCCAGTCCTGGCTCCTTGTGCTCCGTTCGGGCCATCGATCAGAGTGTGCTTCTGTTGAGGCCAGAGGCTGAGCTCAATGCAGCCGTTGTATGTTACATCATAACTTACATTACAACTATAACTAATAGATGAGCTCACCAGCTGAATGAGTTGGAAAAAAAAGAATACACTTGAATACACTTCTTCCAATCCATAATAAACATGTTTTTAAATTCCCAGTTAAAATTCAGATTTTTAGATAGATTTTGGGGGCACATGAAGTAAAAAAAATGTCCATAAAACAGGTTAATAATGAAAAAAGCCTTATTAAAAGAAAACTATTCTTGAAAAGAAACTTAGTAGTTTGGCATAACCAATTATAATTATTTCTTAAAATATTTTTTAAATATTTCAACAAAACTACTTCACTGGTTGTTAATATTTAAAATTATTATTATTTTTTAATTACTTGGCGGTTGCACGTGGCATTAGAAATATTATTTGCAGTAATAAATCAGTGACACATTTTTATTAAAATAATTTTTATAATATTTTTATAATGTTATATTTATTTATATTATATTCATGTAGTATAAGGAAAATATGTTATTACTTTTTACTTGTTAAAAAATAATATTTGAATATTGAAAAAATATTTTTTAAAAACTGCTTCACAGTTTATTAATATTTTAAAAGGAAAAATAAATAATGTGGTGTAATGAAAATATGTTATTACCTTTTACTTTAATTGGTTATTCAACATGACCTTTCAAATTTGATTTCCTAAAAATGTAACAATTTTAATATTGAAAAATATTTTAACAAAACTGCTTCACTGTTTATTAATCTTTTAAAAGTTTTTTTAAAGCAAAATTCATGTGATTTAATGAAAATATGTCATTACTTTGTACTTTACTTTTGTACATTAATTTTAATTATTAATTATTAAATAGAAAATTGTTTTTGGAAAATGCAACAAATTTCACAAAACCACATGAAACATGAATACAACAAGTACATCTCTAAGAACTTGCAATATGTGCTTTAAACTGGAGTTTTATATTATTCATATTATTCACACTCTTATGGCAATTTAATAATGTTTTTCAGTGATTATTAGGAGATTATATTGTCAATTCTACAGATCAATATCTTATCATTATTCAACAGGTCTTTGGAAGGTTACCAGTCCAGTTTTTGTGGGGGTACCCATACAACATTGAGGAAATGGAGCCTTACCCCTGCCGGCGTCCTTTGGAGACGGATTTTACTGAACTTCCGAGGAGGAGGCGCAGCATCTATTACCCTTACTACAGCATCAAAAATGATGTCTACAACATCTTTAGAGTAAGATAAACAACACTTCTTATTTCAGAGGTCTTCCAATGTCAGCCTCACTGTACACTATCCATCACATAAAGCTTGCTTTTCTTCTAGGAAGTTGGAATCAGAATCGCTACCAACTCGGATGTGAAAGCACCTATTGTTTGTACTGAGATTTTCAATAACATGTTAATGAGTGAATGTAAGTAATTAGATTTTGTTTAGGATTTAGAAATGCCCTTTTTTATCTATTGGATTTACAAACTATCAATTCGAACAGCTGCAGTGGCTGAAGGTGGGCGCTTTGAAAATGCCCCGACGGGAGGGGTTTTTGGTGGAAATATGAGAAATCCTGCTGGGAAGATCCGCAAATTCTTTCCGGAAACCTGGATATGGGATCTTATCCCTGTGGGGTATGTATCTTGTACCATGGCAGTACTATTCCTCAGTAAAGTCTTCATAATGTGCAGCCCTATTTTGGAACTATTTGCCTATTTGGATTACTGTAAACAGTATATACGGCACAGTCTTTTTAAATTATACAGAAGCACTATATATTTTTTAATTCACCAGGAAATCAGGATCTGTGAATGTTGCAAAGACTGTCCCGGACACCATCACTAAATGGGCAGCTGGGGCTTTCTGCACATCCCCTGCCGGGTTTGGACTGGCCCCCAATACCAATCTCATTGCTTTCAAGCCCTTCTTTGTGAGCCTTTCCCTCCCTTACTCTGTTATCCGTGAGGAGACATTCACTCTCAAAGCCTCTGTATTCAACTACCTCCCCAAATGTATCATGGTAAGGCCCTGTAATTTGTTTACTTGCATGCCCTGGAGTGGTTTTGCAAGCGTTTGTAGTAAAACCGTTTCCTGTAGTCTCTGGCACTATACAAAATCTCTGTGTCTTTTAATAAAGGTGAAGGTCACGCTAGCAGACTCACAGCAGTTCACCGCCCGGCCGTGTAAAGGTTGCACATACACTCAGTGTGTGTGTTCTGAAGAGAGCAAAACCTTTCAGTGGATTGTTACGCCGTCTGCCCTGGGTAAGCAAGATACTTTGACGTCTATGTACATGAGCAAAAACAAACAGAAATTGGTTCCACAAACTGAAAAGTTTATTTCATGGTTGCACCAGGGCTCTGTATCACGCTTAAAATAGGAATGTCTTAAAGGGAAATAGAGAAAATTCTGTCATTAATTTTACTCATGTCATTCCAAACCTGTTTTTATTTCTTTCACCTGAAGATATTTTGAAGAATGTTGGCAATCACACAGTTTTGGTTTTGTCTATTAGATGGTTGAGCCTGGTTCAGGTGTTTGATTAGGGTTGGAGCGAAACTCTACAGGACAGTGGCCCTTCAGGAGCAGGATTAAAGACCTATGGTCTATATAATGGAAGTCAATGAGAACCCAAACTGTTTGGTTACCAACATTCTTCAAATATATTCTTTTATGTCCCACAGAACAAAAACAATCATACAGGACATGAGTAAATAATGACATATTTAAAACATTTTGGGTGGACTATCCCTTTAATAGGTCCTGCCTAGACTGTCACATATTTGCGTTATTGCAGGCCCCAGGACACTTTGTTTTTCTGTTACTTAAATCCACACAAAGGATTATTGTGTACTGGTGTGTGTGTGTGTGTGTGTGTGTTTTACAGGAAAGGTGAACATTACAGTGCGCGCTGAGGCGGTGCAAACCCGAGAACGGTGTGGCAATGAAGTGGTGACTTTTCCGGACAAAGGCAGAATTGATACTGTGATGCAGAGCGTTCTGGTGGAGGTACGTGGCTTTACTGTATGTGAGCGCTATTAAAAACAGGCTTACTGAAATCATGTGACTCAATCTCCAACAACAAGCAAATAAGTCAACATGGAATGAACGTTACATAATCACTTTCCTAACACAAATTCACCTGTCATACTGTGTTTATTATTCTAAAGCATATTTTTAGATAATAGCTATTTGGATATTGTTTTGGGTCTTTGTAAAATAGTTAACAGTAATTGAATGCAAATGTGAAATGAATTTATTCTATATATTATTATTTATCTATCCATCCATCCATCCATCTCAGGCGGAGGGAACTAAACAGTCTGTCACTCAGAATGAACTCATCTGCTTAACAGGTTAGTGACATTACACTGTGTTGTGTTTTAATCAATAAAGAATTTGAATTATTTGACCTTCACTTTTGTAAAAATATGCAAACATTGTTTTTATAGCAATGTACTTACAGTGCAAGTCTATGGACCTGTTTATACATGATATTAAGATGCATTGTGGTCTATTGGATCACAAGTAGACGAGGGATACACATTCCCATTTACACCTGGTCCGCTTTCGACCACTTCTTGTATTGGCTTTTTCAGATCTTTCAATCTAATGGACGAAAGTTTAAATCCCATCTGACTAGCGCGCTTCCCATAATGTTTACGCGTTAGGTTAGTAGGCGCAGAGCAGGCAGGCTTTTGTGGTTGTTCGAACACATTCGACCACATGAGCGTCTACACTACGAAAGCAGTTCATTCGAATGCGTTGTCGACTGCCTCTGGAAGTGGTCAATAGTGTACAAGCTCAAAACTTTTTAGACCCTGTTTACACCTGTATTTAGCCTTGTCCACTTGCGATCGGATTGACGAATACCAGGTGTAAACAGGGCCTATGAGCAAGGAATTTCAATGAATAAATGTTAAAATACTCAAAGTTTCAAAAAAGCTTCCAGTTTTAACTTTTAAACCCTACTGCATGTTTTTTTTTTCTACAAGAAATTAGAGAAAATGAAAGTACAACATGAGCAAGTCTTTGACATTTTTTCTCTATTCCATTAGACCGTCCACAGGAGACATCCGTCTCCCTCACTCTACCTAAAGTTTTTGTCAAGGATTCTGCCAAAAGCTTCGTCACTGTTCTGGGTGAGCCTAAAGATATGCTAGAAGATGTACATGATGTACACTCATATTAGCATTTAAATATGAAATAATATGTAATAAATATAATTCCTCTCATTAGAAAGTTTTCTGATTTTTAATCATACTAATGGTTGTATGCCCCTGGCTCTTTGGACCGTAGGTGATCTGATGGGTCGTGCTTTGAAGAACATTGGTAATCTGTTGGCTATGCCATACGGCTGTGGAGAGCAGAACATGTTGCTTTTTGCCCCCAATATTTACATCCTTCAGTACCTGGAGAGCAGCGGGCAACTCACTCCTGAGATTAAAGAACGAGCCCAAACCTTCCTGGAGGGCGGTGAGGAAATCTGTTATGAAATAAAAGATTATTGTGTATTAATGAATCTTACAGAACAGTAAATACTATTTATAAAAACATATAAGTTTAAATAGATTTATTGGAGAAGAGATAAATACTGTTAGGAAATTATTGTTTGCTGTCAAGTTTTAATAAAATAAAAAATGAACTATGTTGATATTTTAACAATATGTCAACTTGCAGACAATTAGTTAAATAGTTTAGTGTTTTTCAAGCTAGCTCACCAAAACTCTCATTGCATCATTCCTCAGCTGAATTTGATTAAAAACTCAGGGGTGAATCATAACTTAATGAGAGAAATATTGAACCCCAATTAAATAAAAAAAAAACATCCTTTTTGTGTTGCAGGCTATCAGAGAGAGCTGACTTACCAGCATTATGACGGATCTTACAGCGCTTTTGGGATGAATGATCCTTCTGGTAACACCTGGTGAGTCTGAAACAGAGACAATGAAAGCATTCAGTTGCTTAACTTAAGACTTACTGTGCTGTGGATTCTGGCTTCCCGTATGTGGATTTAATGCTTTCTAGTCAGGTGTTTTTAGTCCACATGGACTTCATACACAAGGAAACATCCTGAAACCTATTAAAATCCCCCTGTAGTCAAAAATGTATCCCTTAAAACTCACCTTTGATCACCAAAATGACATATTTAAATTTAAATTTTTTTCATGCCTTAAAATAGCTTGAATGTAACTCTACTTGCCTCATTTAGTATAAGCAGTTTTATGAATATGCAAATTAGCCCCACCTCCAGTCATTCGCAGCAGCTCGGAGATCCACTGACTGACGATCACACGTTGACATGATTGGTTACAAGGTAGTTTGTGATGTCAGAAACACCAGAGATTTCAAACAACATTTTTGAGACTTTCTTTGGTTCACTGCACCTTTAAGGAGAAAATACTCAGCAATGGTGTTGACTTATGAATTTGCACATGGTTTGTCTTAAAGCATATTAAAAACACCACATAGACATATAAACAACATTAAAAGCTTTGATCACCACAGGACTTTAAAGCAGATTTACTGAAGAGTAGGAATTTGACAGCAATTTATATTGTTTCCTCAGGCTAACTGCATTTGTGATGAAGACTTTCGGTGGGGCAAAGAGGTACATATTTATAGATCAGAACAACATCGACAGTGCAAAGGATTGGCTGGGTCAACAGCAGATGGACAACGGCTGCTTCGCCTCTGTTGGGAGGCTTTACCACATTCAGATGATGGTGAGAACATAAGAGTCGTGCTCAGTTCCTTTATCTACTTCTGAAAAACATCTTTAACCAGCTGGTTTAATCAGATTTAGTTGTTCTCCTCAGCTGGACTTTATCTGGTTGGGTTTCCTGATTTCATAAGAGTTTTGGCCTGGAAGACCAGCGTGATCAAAGAGTTTCAGTCAAGATGTTCATTTTCAGCAGAGATATTTAATCAAGCCATTAAAACTCCATCCATCAAGGTTTCATTTGATAGGTGTTGACAGCACACATGAACTGAACATTGGTATCTGCAGGGCTTTTCTTTTGCGGTGTGCAGTAGGAGTTTATGTAACAGGATTTAGTGAGGTTCATGTTTAAAATACACTGTATAAGCTATATAATAAGTTGTATCCTTTGTTTTAAACATTTTTTATTCTCAGATCTCTTTTTAAAGATGTTTAAACCGGAAAACATCAAATCTACTGATAGTGATTAAGAAAACTTTGTTGACGTTCTAATGTCATCTGCATAGAGCAACGATTAAATCTTCTCATCTTCTACATAAAATCAGATAAATAAATATCAAATACTGTTTCAGAAATATGGTAGAAAAATGTGATGAGATGAAAAGCTGTCACAGCGATGAGTGGGATGAGGAGATGATTCGGGGAGAGGTAATGGATCAGAGTCATTTATGGGGAGGAAAGTGGCTTTTTAGTCTGGTGGTCCATGATTTCACACTCTGGAAATGTCAGTTAGATTGCAATAAGTGGAGGAGTTTGAAGTGCTGAGGGTGGGAAGGATCTTTGATGATGCTTTGCTCTTACAGGGTGGCGTCAGCGATGAAGTCACTCTCTCTGCATACATCACTGCAGCGCTACTGGAATTAGGAGTCCAGACATCTGTGAGTAACCCCCCTTATGGGTCCTAAGGGATGGACTCTTGTAGTTACAGATCATTCTAGCTCAATACAGATAATGTGACTAATGAAGGAAGCACACACTCATTAAGTCTTTTGTATGCTGTGTAAGGATGCCATGGTGGCGAGAAGCCTTGCGTGTCTAAAGGAGGCTTCGCGTAACATTACCAACACTTACGCCACCGCCTTGCTGTCCTACACCTTCACTCTTGCTGGAGATGTGCAGATGAGGCAGAACCTCCTCTCCAACCTGGACCAGCAGGCCAGAAGAGAAGGTACCATTCACCTTTAGATAATGTGCAAAATTTTTATTTTCCAAAAAAAAAAAAAAAAAAAAAAAAAAAATATATATATATATATATATATATATATATATATATATATATATATATATATATATATATATATAAAGAGTTCAGATGCAAAAGCCTCTAAGTGCCATCTGAAATTTTCTTCTAGAATGATCATTTTTATCAAGCTTGTATATTTAAGTTCAATAATTTCACTTAAATGGCAATGCAAATTACCTATTAATTGTCATTTAAGTGAAATTACTGAACTTAAATATACAAGCTTTATAAAAATTATCATTCTAGAAGAAAATTTCAGATGGCATTTAGAGGCTTTTGCATCTGAACTCTTCATATATATATATATATATATATAAAAATAGAAAGTTCCTATATTTTTTTCATATATTAAAGGCTTTTCTATTTTGCATTTGCTAAATTTACCACATTTACTTAAACTTATATACTTCATTGAAGCCAAGAAATAAAATTATTACTTGTGTCTTTAATTTTCTGTTAAATTTTCAATAAAATTTCAATAAAATGTATTTCTATAGTATGAAGTCCAGCACATGAAAAATAAAATAAAATAATCGTGGCCACAAATTAAAGGTTTAGTTCACCTAAAAATGAAAATCGTCATTAATTACTCAGCCTCATGTCGTCCCAAACCCATACGTTTCGTTCATCTTCAGAACACAAATGAAGATATTTTTGATGAAATCTGAGAGATTTCTGTTCCTCCATTGACAGCTACGCAACTACCACTTTGACGCTTCAAAAAGTCCATAAAGAGATCGTAAAACTAATCCATATGAATAGAGAATAGAGAATTTTCTGAAGAGACTCGATCGCTTTATACGCTGAACAAATTTAATTTAGGATTTTTTTTACATATAAACATTGATCAGCGAACATAAGCAGAAGCTCAACCAAACTTGCTTTACACCTGAGAACAAACCTCACAAGAATGAACCTCATTGGTTCAGTTCATATGGATTAGTTTTGCAATCTCTTACTTTTTGAAGCATCAGAGTTGTAGTTACTGTCAGTGGAGGGACAGAAAGCACTCAGATTTCATTAAAAAGATCTCCATTTATGTTCAGAAGATGAATGAAAGTCTCACGGGTTTGGAATGACATGAGGGTGAGTAAATTTTTTAGGTTAACTATCACCTTAAGAATGAATTCCCACAACATGTTCATTTTTGGCCACTTTTTATTTATTCGTTTCCACATTTTATATATTCATTCCTTTATTTTAGTTCAATCATGGCCACATTGTACACTGTAGAAAATACAGCCTCATGTTAATATGAAGGAATTTTTCATTTGAATTTTTCACAGGTGTTTTACATGTATTTTTAATTATTGCGTTGTGTTGTGTTTTAGGGTTGAAGGAAATGTCCATAAACGGATAACATTAAGGCCTGGTTTCACAGACAGATTAAGATTAAGCCATGATTAGGCTTTATTTAATTAGGACATTAAGTCACTTTTATAAACGTTCCTTTAAAACATTACTGGTATGCATCTTGAGATAAACAATGGTACATATTTTACAGAAATGCAAATAGAAATATGCCAGTGCAAATTGCTTTTTCAGTTAAAACAGCTCAAACATGCCTTTTAGTCTAGGACTAGGCTTACGCCATGTCTGTGAAACCGGGGGATAGGTAATTTTATGCCAGAATATGATTTATTTTTCTATAGATTTGTTTCTTACAGTGTGGTAATTCATTCCCTTGCTTTAATGTAGTTAAACTGTGGCCACGATTAAACAAAACTGAGGGAATAAATTCTTAATTTGTCCATAATTCCTTGTTTTTCACAGAGAAGAAAACCACAGATTTAATTTTTTTTCTGTGGACCCCAGTTTGAAAACCCATGATCTAGATTATTAGCTTTTAAAAACACGATCACAAGACCTCAGTGTTCCAGTCTTATGTGTTCTTGCTGTTATCACTTCAGGTGTTGGACGATATTGGACTATGGCTAATAATGCTGAGACGATAGGCTCTGTGGAGGTAGAGATGAGTGCTTACGTGTTGCTGGCGCTGCTTTCGGGACCCTCTCTACCCGGATTTGGACTAAACTACTCTGCTGGCATAGTGCACTGGCTAAGCAAGCAGCAAAACGCCTATGGAGGTTTCTCCTCTACCCAGGTAATGTTATTCATCTCATGCAGCTTTTTTTTGGACATTTTATCAGTTTCCTCATTATTGACTGTAAGTGGTGTTGCTCTCCCTCTTTTGCTGTGAGCAGGATACTGTAGTAGCACTCCAGGCCCTCGCTAAGTACAGTGCTGCCACCTACAATCCAGAAGGATCTATTACCGTCACCGTGACCTCCCCCACAGGCCAGAAAAACCAGTTCACCGTGAACCGAAACAACCGCTTGCTTTTCCAGGAGAAACAGCTTCAGCAAACTACTGGCACATACAAGCTCAGAGCAGAAGGCAAAGGCTGTGTGTTTGTGCAGGTCTGTGCGCTTCCTCTTATGAAGCACAGTCTGAGAACTTAAGCGGATAGTTCACCCACAAATGAAAGTTGTGTCATTATTTACACCTCATGTTGTTCCAAACATGTATAACCTTCTTCCTTCTTGTATGGATCATACATGGAAGTCATATGGGGTCGGAATGAGGATGAGTACATGACTACATTTTCATTTTTGGGTGAATTATTCTTTTAAAAGCTACTGTAAGTGATGAAATCCTTCTGTTATTTGTCTCTCAGTTCGCCTTGCACTACAATATCCCGCCTCCTCCAGACTCATTGGCCTTCAACGTCAAAGCAAATACTGGGGTCTGCAACAACACGAGGAACGCAGCTTTTACGTTAACCACCACTGTCCGGTGAGCCATACTTCTGAAACAATTATTAATTAATGGAAACAGCCCTCATGAGTATAACACTTTTAACATGCTTATTTGCAACAAATTTCATTCGTTATATCATGATTTATCATTACATTATCATTAAATATCGTTACATTATTATTTAAATGCTTACTATACATGCTATTATTATTTAAAGTGATAGTTCACCCGGAAATAAATATTCTGTCACTATTTACTCACCATCATGTCCTTTCAAACCTGTGAGAGATATTTTGAAGAATTTTTACTCAGCTCTTTTCCATATGAAAAAAAAACAAAAAAAAAAACAATAGTGACACACATAAGCTAATAATCCTTAAAACACTATAAAAGTATTTACCTATGCATGCAAATACTATAAACTAGCGGGAAAAAAAGAAGAAAAAATAATAAATATGAAAAATATATACTACTGTTCAAAAATGTGGGATCAATGTTTTTTTTTTTTTTTTAAGACAAAATTATATTAATAAGAAATGTTTCTTGAGCAGCACATCAGCATATTAGACTGCTTTCTGAAGGATCATGTGACTGGAGTAATGATGCTGAAAATTCAGCTTTGCATCACAAGAAAATATATTTTAAAATATATTCAAATAGAAAACAGTCATTTTAAATGAGAATATTTCCCAATATTACTGTTTTACTGTATTTTTGATCAAATAAATGCAGCCTTAGTGAGCATAAGAGAATTTTAAATAAATAAAAAAAGTAAAACATCTTACCAACATCATACTTTTGAATGATAATGACTATAAAAATAAATATCTAAATATAAAATATATGTATAGAAGTCCTGTAATAAAGTTCCATTTGGAATTATACTGCTAAATGTAAAGTATAAGGAAATGAATTAGTAACTTGTATACATTTGATTCTATAAAGAAAGAAAGAAATAATGAATGAATATGGAACCTACTTTATGGCTAATAGACTTAGCTGTCTGTCAGACTACATGCAGAACAATGTGTGGTTGTGAACCCTGTTTGTGACTGTTGGAGCGCTTGTATGACAGGTATGACGGCACACGAGAGGAGACCAACATGGTGATCATTAACATCAGGCTCCTGTCTGGGTTTAAGCTGGATGAGACGTCTCTCAAGGCTGTGAGTGACACTTGAAGGGCTCTGGCACTCTTTTGAACTCAAGTACTGCAGGCAATGTTTGATTCGCTCTCAATCCCTCCTTTCTTTGTCTCCACAGCTAAAGGAAGACCCCACCGTCAAACGAGTGGATCTGGACGAGGATCATGTCATTATATATTTGGATGGGGTGAGCGATTTATTCAAATACCTTGAGGGGCTTGAAACATTTTTGGGATGGATTGCTGAGATTGACACTATATACACTATATTTCTATATGAAATCAAAACCGACCTTGTTTACGTATTGAAACATTCTTACACATTTGTTTCTCTTCATAATCTTGCATCAAAATGTGTTATTAAATTTTTGGCAAAGGTGGTAATTTTTTTTATTTTTTTGTTACAATAAAAGGGATAAATTCAATATGAAATCAAAATGAACCCTGTGTATTTGACACACGTTTTTATGTTCTAGCCCCATAGAAAATAAATCTCTTCGTAATCTTGCATTAAAATAACTTTCTGTTCTTATCCAGCTGAAAAAGAAGCAGGTGAAGACCGTCAGCCTGCAGCTCCTGCAGGACGTCCCGGTGCAGAACCTTAAACCAGCTGTGGTGAAAGTCTATGATTACTACAAGATCAGTACGTGTTTTATTCATCACTGTGCACTCTAAAAAGTCTGAAAGGAAATGCAATAGAGGGTTTTTATTATAAACCCATCAAAAATGTTATATTTAAAAAATAATATTTATAATATATAAGAGGGTAAAAATAAAGAATAAAAATGGAAAAACCTATTTCCATTTTAATGTTTGAGATTTTCGTTTTACATAAATCTTAGTGACATCATGATATATGTGTTGCGTAATTGTGTTTCACGAGACTGTATTTAATCTTAGCATAATGCATTTATATTTTATTGGGGCAAGCTCAACAATGTAGTGCACACACACACAAAAAAAAAAGTTGTTTCTCTATTCCTCCAGGTGAACTGGCTGTGATTGACTACACCTCCCCATGTGCATAAACACTACTGTAAGTACAGTAATTGTTGAGCAGGTTATATAAAAATTCATGAGCATATTTTAATAATTTAATACCCAAATCCATTTAAATGTTACAAAAATCCATAATGTTACAAAAGATTTCTATTTTAAACAAATGCTGTTCTTTTTAACTATTTATCAAAGGATCCTGAAAATATTATCATGGTTTCTACAAAAATAAGAAAGGGGCTAAATATAGAATTCAGAAACACTTGTTATTAGCGACACCAGTGGCCATTAAGTGAACTGCAGCCAGCAACTTAGAGACTGATCCCAATTCTGCTCATGATGACATGAGGTCATTAAAATTCCACTGTTATGATAGTTTGATAATAAAGTTGAGATTATAGTTTGAATGAATCCCTTCTCTTTTCATGACACATTGACATTACAGTACAGAATAGCTCTTTCGGTCTATCTTGAATATAATCATTTGTTTCATGTGTCATATGGAAGATGCTCTCGGGAGCACGCATAAACGTCAGTTTTTTAAGTTTCATTACAAGCGGATCACACATTGGCAATAAAAAACGATGAATTCATGAAAATTCTTGCTTATAGCCCCTTAAAAGCGATTTTCAACACTGATATTGAGCACCAAATCAACACATACAGTATGTATGTGGCTTTGCTAAAAGGTTGATCTGTTGTTTTTCAGATGATGATCTGAAGTGCCGATGGCTGAGTGTATGGAGAGACAGAATTAATACTTATTTTAGCTGTTTTTCTATAACTTTCTTGTAAACTTGTCTTCTAAAATAAAAAAATATGGCATCACTGAATTGATTATGCATTTTAGTTGCTATTAAACAATTTGACAATTTTTGCATCTGAAACATTTGCATCCTGTTATTATTTATAATCTACTGTTATCATTATTACTGTACATATGAAAATATCTGGATATTAAAAGAATAAACTAGACTTAGGGTGCATATCAGCCATCTGATGCATGAATTAAATCGCAGCAGAAAATCACAACCCAACCCACATTTCAAAGCACTTGATATTTTTAGAAGTAGAACTGATAGGACATTGTGGATTAATTCATCTTGTCTTCTGGTTCAGCAACTGAAGTTTTAAACAAGATTTTATCGCCAACACATTAAAGCTGCTTTCAAACGTTTTGTTTACTGTTGTAACACCCAATGATATCTTGTACCGCATTCCCCCTTGAGTCTTTAAAAGTAGCAGTCAAAAACCATTTCGAAACCACTCAGATTTTTGATCCTCTCTTCTTAACGGCAAGAATTCATCTTTCAAAATGCCTGTTAACTTCAGTAATATCATGTTAGAATGCTAATTGCGAATATTCTCCTACTGCTGCCCACTAAAATGGTGTCAGTTTCCCAGCGTTGCAGGAATTACCAAATAATTTCAGTAAACAATCCCAACAAATTGCATCAGCGAACAACTCACTTCAGAGACTAAAGCGTACAGTAAACCCCAAACAGTTCAATAAGTATTGCCTACATATTGCTCAAAGACTGAACTGATACTCGCTAAGTTTTTTCTTCTCAAAGTTTGAATTCTAAAGAGATTGAAATTGTTTTTAGTTCCGCCGTGCAGCGAATTGCTCCATAATTAGTGATAACCTCCATTTGATAGGCAGTTTTCACATGTTTATTGAAATTATTATACAGCAAAATATAACTTTAACCCTAATGCAAACTTAAACATTACTTTTTAGGCCAGAACTTGGCTTATATGTAAACTGCTTGATTTAGCTTTGACTGCACCCCATAGTATCTAACAAAACATGTTAGCCGTTGCTGTTAAAAAAAAAAACGTTTTGTTGCCGTTCACTTCTTTAAGCGTATGAAAGAGTATTTTCACGCACTGCCAGCAGCATATTTCACTTCTTTAAGTGATTTATTTTAATTTAAGTTAATTTATGAAACAGTTATGCAGTGTGTCGTCCAATCAAACTTTCTTTGGTTAAACTTATTGCAGTAGCAGCTTTTTAATTTAGCATGCGACTCTTGTCTGGTGTCATGAAAACAACACAGTCGCTATGATGCAAGACTTCTGCTTGTGTTGTGTTGCATTGTTAATTACGGCAGTGAGGATCACTTGCCCTTTTACATCTGAAGTCCGAGTTTAGTTGTGACCTCTGGGCTCAGTCTTTCCCGCAAGTTTGTGTTAGCATAGCTCATAATTAGGCAAATAAACACAAAAAAAAACACTCGAAACAAGGAAAACTGTGACTGTATTCATGTTCAACATTTTACAACACTGTTTTCAGCTAGTTGTGTGATAGTACTCGGACATCTTACACGCAAAATGAAGACTAATTATTCACGTTGATTTGAGTTCTCTGTAGATTTCCGTTTGGTTTCAGGAAAGAGCAGAACACTTTGTTGGTCTTTTTTTTTTTTTTTTTTTTACAGTGTCATAGCTGCTCGATAACTTCGCTAACCATAAATAAACATTTTTATTTTCCCCAAAACAAACACAAGGTTGGGCAGACTAGTTAAAAGCCTACCTGTCAACATTAATAACACTTAAAGAGCTACTCAACCCTTTGAATAGCTCCTTAAATTGTATTAAAGCAGTATCTGACTGATTTAAATAGGTCATCTTTTTTTAAAGTACAGTATGTGTCTGTTCACAATCTCCTAAAACAGTAAAGCCCACTGTGTATCACATGAAATAAAGATGCGGTCACATTTACCGTTGTTTGGCAGTTTTTCGGTGTCAAAATGCGGTCATTTCAATAGGAATCCACACAATTGGAATTTGCGAAAGAATTCCCCACAAAAAAATGTGCGATTCACGAATCTTCCACATTGGCAAACAGAAAGCTGTTTGGTTTGTACATTGCTACAACTATTGACAATTGACCCTTTTAGTGAAATTTCACTAATGTGACCGCACCTTAAGTCTGTGATTCCAGCAATTTTTTACTAGTGTCACAGTTCAAATATTAAGAGTGACAAATATGGGACAATATCAAGGCACTGCATGACTTGCATGATTATGATGTTGTTTCGTCTTCTCCTGTCTGTGGCAATTATTCCCAAACTCTCATAGGCTGGCAGTGATAGGAGATGGCTGCCTCCCTTGGGAGTCAAATCACATGATCAAGTTGTCAGGACTTGGCAAATAGACTCTACTGTTGTATGTGGAGTGTGTGCATGTGTTTGAGGTTCTATATCTAAAAGAATAAGCTGGGAACACAGTGGGATACAGTTGGACAGGAGTCGCTGATGTCCCTCTACAATAAATATAGACTCCTGAGCTGGTAGGTGAGCTTTGGTGGATTAAGTCTTTGTTTCTGTGATACGGGATCTTTAAATGTGAATAGTATACTCTTGAAAATGTCATTTAAAACATCACTTAAACGTACGGCGGTATTCTCTCGCCATATCGTGTCGGTCAATCCCATCTAATTTTGATCAGAATACTATTCCAGAATGGCTTGATGTCATTTGGCATTTTTCCCATTATGTTTGAAAAGAAATAGTGGGACAAACGTTACAAATGAAAGTCTATTACATGTTTCTGCACATCCAGACAAGATAAACTGCAACTGAAAAATATCTCTGACGGCAAAAAGGCATTTTAGTAGATGGCGAGTGAGCCACCACCTGCAGGTTTGGTTCACCGGGTCTTTTCGTCTTCTAGAGCTCCCTTTTTCAATCCAGGCAGACGTGGAAAACCTCTGGTGGATATCTGTCTGTGCAGCTGAGTGGATATATAACATCTTCAGGAAACACGAGAAGAAGAGAAAAAAGGAAGTAGCAAAATCAAGTTTTTCCTCTCGTTGGGAATAACAGGTGTGGGTTATTTAAAGTCTCCCTGCCGAACGGTTTCCGTTTTGACGTGCGGGTCAGTTTTTCCTGTCAGTTCATGAACTGCGTGTAGCCCTCGGCTCCTGTCACGATCACATCCATCCAGATCCTCATGGCCTCAGCGGAGGGGGCCACCATGAAATACAGTCTGTCGTGCGTTTTCACACAGAAGGTCAGGGAGGGGTTGGGGCTCTGCATTCAAAAAGACACAATCAGATCAGTGAGGGAGCCACGTATGAAGCGCATCTTCTATTCAGTGCATTATCTGCCATTTATTCATTAGGGATGCCGATTTTCAGGATTTTTTTTAATTGACTTTAATTAAAAAATAATGAATCATGCAAAGTGCATGTGGAGGACTCCAAATACTACATGCACTATTTTAACTACAATTCAAATAAATATTATAATAATATAGTTTTTGTTCATTAAATAAACATAAGAAAAAATATGTTTTATTTTGATAAATGTATTTTAATACATTTATATTTAGTATGAATCCAATTTAATATAATATAGTTTAATAATTTTTCATAGTTTAACAGTCTTGTACATATTTTTATAATATATTTGTTTTATTTATACTTTATAATACATATATTTAATAACTACAATCAAACAACTATGATCAAAATTATAATACTTATGATAATATAATTAAACAAATGTACTGATATATACTTAATGTATTTTAATCAAATTGGTATAATTTCATTTAATATAATTTACTAATTTTATAAGTATTGATACTAATTTGAATGGATAAGTGTATTATATAATATTTCTGAATAATATATAGTCATTTAAATATAGAAATATTTATATATTTCATATAACATTTCACATTTTGAACTTAAGTTTATGTTTATTGTAGTAAAACTGATATTGTTTTTTTAATGTATTTTGAATTTTTTGGGTTTCATGCTCTCGGCATTCAATAATTCACCAAAGCTTGTTAATCCTCGCCTGTCTCCTGATTGTATTTTCTTTTACCTTGTTTAGTTTTGCTCATGGTTTTGGAGGACGAGGTGTCATGTCACATTCATGCTGGCATATACCTAATTTGGCTGTTTCTATCAAGTGACATATATTGGCACCAAAATGCTGCAGTGTTTGATTGGATGCACTGCCTTTGACCCAGCTGTTTAATTCCAACACACTATTATGACATTGGTGCTCCTGATTACTTTGAGCCTGTTTTTAAAAGCCAAATCTTCTTGTATGTCTACGTCACATGCAGCACAAGCAACAGCGTGCACTCAGATACGCATTTACTGATCTCTCTTGAGCTAAAATGGATTAATTGAAACTCATACCACTTAATTAATAATCATTGATTAATCATTAGCTTCTCTAATTTCAACACATCTGCATAAGTAGAGTAGGAGGTGCTTGTTAAAATATGATAATTAGTTCTCCTCAACAAAACACTCATTATTAAAGTGCATTTCAGACCATATTACATCATTCAATAGGCAAAAAAAAAAATTCAAATGACAAAGGGATTCTTATAGATGCTTGTTTCCACCACAGAATAATAAGGTAACTGCGACTTTTTAAATATCTTAAAAATTCAGATTTTTTTTCTTCTTGCGATTTGAATGAAGATTTTATAAACTCGCAATTGCAAGAAAAAAGTCAGAATTATAGCTCACAACTGCTAGTCAGATTTGCGAGAAAAAAGTCAGAGTTGTGAGATAAAAGGTCGCAATTACTTTTTTATTTGCGTGTTTATATCTTACAATTCTGACTTTATAACTCGCAAATGCGAGTTTATTTGCGAGTTATAAAATTTGCAATTGCGAGAAAAAAATCCAAACTGTGAGATAGTCAAAATTACTTTTTTTTTTTAAGATCTCAAAATTCAGACTTTAAAACTTGAAATTGTGAGTCAGAATTGTGAAATTAAAACTCGTAATTGCAAAAAAAAAAAGTCTTGTGAGATGAAGACTTGCAATTCCGAGAGATAAAATTACAGTTGTGAGAAAAAAGTCTGAATTGTGAAATAAAAAGTGTCAATTATGTTAAGCTGATGGGGTATAATATACCACAAAACTGCTTCTGTGGGGTTATTACGTTATATATACACACTTATCATCTCATCACAGGTGGGAGTAGCAGAGAAACACTTAAGGGAAATGCACAGTTAGTAAATTGCATTATACTCTCATCCTCAGTAATTATGCAAAAAAACAAACATCCACTTTAAATACTGGCCTCAGTTAAAGTGCAAATAGTTCAGTTATTTAAAACAACACAACACAAGGTATGCGTTAAGTGTGTGAAAAATGCAAGAATTAGAGCAATTCTTTCCTCTGAGCAAACATGCAGGATAGGGCGATAGCGGTGGAGAAGTGATACGTACGTTTGTCAAATTCAGATTGAAAAATCCTTTCTGTGAAAACAGTCGGCAAAGCAAAAGAATGAAGAAAAAGAAGGGTGGGGAACATTGACAGCAGAGTTACAGCATAAGAGACAAAAAAAAGAGAAGAAAGAAGCTAACAGAAAAAGATCAAATGAAATGGTGCAATAGGAGTGCAGAGCAGAAAACCAGCGGGAGATGTGAGCTGTGCTTATGCGAGGGTCTGATCGAGGGCCGTACCTTTGTGGCACTGCGCAGGTGATCATAGTAAACCTCCTCGATGGCCTGGAAGTAGATGACGCCCTTCAGTTTGCTCTCATGCTTATCTGTGAACGGGAGAACAGAGATGTCACGCTGCGAAAAATCGTTCTCTTAATAAGAATTTTATTGCAATATTTCTGTTTTTAATATCAAAACAAGATGCATTAACCCAAAAAGCAAAAGCGAACAAGACGTGTTCTCCGAAAAACAAGCATTTCCAAGTATTTTTACTGGAAACCGAGGCAAAACTACTGATTAGCACAAATGTTTTGCACAGCGAAGGTTTCAAAACCAAATAAGCCCCCACTCCCCTCGAGAATAATGATCCGGTAAGCACCGATGTGACCTTGTTACTGCAGTGCAACCCCTTCATTTTCAGTCCGCGTAAAAAAATAAAGAGCGAGAGCTCACGCTTTGCCGAGCGCCACGGCTGGATGATGAGCACGATTTCCTCAGCATTGCGGCAGATTTCATCACCATCAGATAGCATGCGGACGGGCTTCTGGTTATTTGTATGCCCCTAGCTAACCCGAGGCTATCGGAAATCATGGCAGCCACTGTGAGCTTAAGAATTACTAATTATCCGTATCCCCCCACTGCTGGATTCACCCACAATCCACTCTTTGTTCTGCCCTCGTTTCTTTCCCCAACCTCAGGGGGACCAAAGCGTAACGACACGTTTGCAGACTTGCATTAGCATAGTGCACAGTAAGGAGGATGCTGGGAGGCGACGCTGCGGTACACATACCGGCGTAGTAGGAAAAAGTCCTTTTAAGGCGATCAAAGACGAACCAGCGCTTCTTCCAGGATTTGATCTTCCCTCCCATCTTGACAAGATAGCCCTTGCACATCTTTTCGGTGAGAATCACGTGGTAGCACGTGTCCACGCTGTGACCTGAGGACTCGATGTGGGAGCGGAGGTCAAACTCCTCTTTGCGAATGGGCAGGTATCGTGTCATCGGACGGGCCTGGAAATCAACAAGATGTGGTTCAGATTTTTGTTAAAAGGATAAATGACATGATGTGTTTTTTGGTCCAATCAGTTAATTGGTAACACTTTACAATAAGGTTTCATTAGTTAACATTAGTTAACGAGAACTAAGAACGAACAATACTTAGTTAATCTTAGTTCATGTTCATTTTAAAATTGCCGAATACATTATTAAAATCAAAGTTGTATTTGTTAAAGTTACTGCACTGTATAAATGTATTGCTCTTTGTTAGCTCATGTTAGTTAACTAATGTTATATAAACCTTATTGTAAAGTGTTACCAGTTAATTTATTAAAAAATGCAGTTCATATATTCCATCATTTAAAAACACCTCTTTAATGAGTATCATGTTTTTAATTTTCTGAATTAAAATCCTTTTCGATATTTTTTGGTGTGGCACAAGGTAAAACATATCAGGGTGATACAACTGTCCTGAAATAATTGTATTTTTAAATGCATCATTAAAAAAAAAAGTGAAATTATTGTTTCTAAATTACATAACATTAGTAACATAACCCATTACATTACACATTTGAATATAATCGGACTACTTTTTGATCAATTTTAGATTGCTTTTGACCTAACTCGTTTATCACATTAAATTGAATAAGATATTGTACCATATTGATATATAAAAAAAAAAAAAAAACATTCTTTATCATGAACATGAAGTGCATTAAACATTAAATTAAGTCAGAGTTTCCCAGACTGGATTTTAATGAAAAAAATAAAAAAAGATAATAAATTAGTTTGAAAGACAAAAGCCTTCTAAAGACATAGCAATACATGGTTAAATGACTTACTCATTGAGAATTCATATAATAGTTAAGTGTTCGTCAGGAGTTGATTCGATATGCAATGTTGTGAAAACACTCCTTAAAAGTGAAATGATTTCTGTAAACCCAGTGGTCAAATGTTTGTGGCCTCCCAATTTTCCATGTAATTATAGGCACCTGACAAGTGTCTTGTCTGTGTGTGCAATTTCACACAACTAGAATACTTTGTATGTATATATAAGTGATACGTTTTTTTTAAGAAATAAGTATACAATCTAATTACAAGTACTTAATTTTTTGGAATCTGATTACGTAATCTAGATTACATGTAATCAGTATCAGTTACTACCCAGCACTGATGCAGAAACAGAAAAAACAAAACAGACCCTCATGGTGACTGTGTGTCAAGGTCAGTATCATTTTGTCTTGTGAACTATATGTAAGCATGTTTATGCACTGTCATGTAAAGTGTACGAAAACTGTTTTTTTTTTTTGCTTGATGGTTACACATGACATTTTTAGAGTCAATAAATGTAATCTTTTATTAAAAATGGCATAAATGTTTTTCAAAATCATATGAAATTCAAATAATCTCTAAAAACCCTAATCCCTAATTAAGTAATTGCACAACATGAATCCGTTAAATCGTCAGTCCTTGTAGAATCCCAATAAACTCACCTGAGAGAAGTTTTTGGCCCTCATCTTCACCTCCTTCTCTATCAGCTGCTGTCTGTGTACCGTCTCCTCCTGCAGTCGCTTCTCCGCCACCTCCCTTCTTCTCCTCTCTTCCTCTAGCATGAGTTTACGGGTCTGAGTCTCTCGTTCCTGCGGGCCAAAAGAGGGCAGCGGTTATTAGACATGACTGAGAGTCAAGAAAGATGAATATTGTTAGTTGAAAGTGACTGTACACAGATGCCACGACTCACTCTGGACTCAATGAGTCGAGCTTTCTCCAGATGTGCCTCCTTCAACATCTTCTCCATCTCTTCGATCTTCAGCGCATCCATACCACTGGCACTGTGAAACACATAAAACTTCAGTCAAAGTCTCCATCAACTATACTGAGGGGGGGATTCTCTATGCATGTTTGAACCAAGACAGCCAGCCATTTAAATAGTCGTTGCGCAACCGTTCAGTGAATTTACCCCTCGGTCATCTCTTTGGTGAATGATGGAATTGAGACCAGTAGCAGTGAGACTGGTGGATTACGAAACATTTCGTCATACTATATAAAAATACAGCTGGATTGCAAGCATCTGCCGTGAAACATTAAATGAAGCACATGTGGACTATAAACACAGAAAAAGAAAATGTGTAGTGGATTACTCTTGAGAAGAATCCAAGACTCGCTTGAAGCTTTATAAAGACAAGAGTAAACAAACAGCTCGAGAACATTTCAAGTAAACAAATACTCTCCTGAGAGAGAAACAGCTGAAGGCCTTCTGTTTGCAAAGACGTTGTGCCCCGGTCCGGCTCCACTGCACTTTACAGGCGTTTGTTTACAACATCTTCACACATTTCCCATGATAAAGCTTGTAACTTAAGACAATATGTCAGTGTCCAACTGGGTTGTGGGCCATTCAGAACTGAACTGGGAACGCCTTTGAAATTCAGGTATGAATATAAGAAAGTACAGTTAAAATGGAATGTTTCCATCAAAGAAATTCATATTACGGCTATAATTGTAGGCTTTTTAATACACTACCGTAGAAAAGTTTGGGGTCAGTACGTTTTTTATAAATAAATACTTTTATTCCTTGATAGTAAATACATTAATATAGAGGGTATGCATTGACATCAATTTCATTCTGGACTGAGTGGCAAACATCCAGCAACATGACTAGTTTTAAATAGAGGAAACTGCGAAAATGGGAGTAAAACAAACGGTCATCTTCTTAAATTAAAGGCAGTTGGACTCGACGGTGTTCCTCACAACTCACCAAAGACCCAGTGGTCCATGGACATTTAACATGTTGCCAAGAATTGTGTTTCCTGACATTTATTGATTTAGACGCTGGGGAAATACATAAAGCAAAGCCTGTGAATGCTCTAAGATCTAAGATCTAAACTTGCTTTGCAAGGAAAAAATAGGTAACCATCCCCCTTTGTAGAACACAAGATCATCATAATGGATTTTTTTTTTAATAAACGCTGTCAAAAACTTTAGTTACGTAGAATGTAAGATGGTAAGTATTTAATTGATGAGTTGTCAATACAATATGACCTAGGGTATTTTACCCCAAAATTCAACATATCTCTGACACGAAAAACACGTTTCTCTGCCTCAGTAGTTACTGTGAATTGCAGCGATCCATTTGCTTCTCTCTCCTGTAGCTTTCAGCAATCTGTAAAAGACAGCTCCGATTTCTTGTTGAATCTATTTGTACAGCCGATCACACAGCTCTTTTTCCATTTTAGATGTGTTTTGTGTGTTATTCGCGGCATTCACAAAATGCTGCCTCTCGCTCTTTTTGCTCCACAGTGGGTGTGACCGTGTGACTCCCGCCTACTGTGACGTCTATTGTTAGAAAATTATTTCTATTTCAAACAAATGCTGATCAGCATGAATAAATATTAAATTAGAAAACAGTTATATAGCAAAATATTTCACAATATTACTGTTTTACTGTATTTTTGATTAAATAAATGAAGCCTTGGTGAGTAGAAGACAATCTTTTGACCTTAATCTTTTAACCAATAGATTACATTTCTTTTTTCATAGTATATTAGGTAATTCCACAAAAAGATGATATATTAATCATTAATATTAATGTTAATAATCAATAAATTAGCTTTTAAATCAATTTTATATACTGTATATGCATATACATGCATTTAATTATATTGAATAAATTCACTTTTATTTTATGAACCCTGATGCACTTCATCCCCAACATTTCTCTAATTTTAATTTACCCTGAAGTCTTCAAAATGGAGACAAACACACAAAGCGGGCTTGCCTTATTAATTATGCATTTTTTTGTGAAGAAGAAAATCTGTTATGTGACTACTGAATCTTTTTGAATTACAATTTAGAGCATTCGTTTCCTGTCATTCCAAATCAAATTGCTTTCTAACATCCTCTGCGGCGTGACCAATTCCCTTCAAATCACACACATGAACTGAATTCTGAATTTCGCTCAACCTTGGTGTCACGTGTCAGTGTTTGCACCTCATTAATTGTTGGTTTTGCAACCAATTAAACCTTTATTTGCTTTCTCATTTTGCTAATCTGTTCATTATAAATTTCAGGACATGTTATTGCCATATCTGTATGTACAAGTACAAAGGTTATACTCTTATACGCAGAAAGGGGATTGATGAAGAGCAGAGACAAAAAAAGAGGGAGTTCTTTTATGATAGGAAGGGTGGTTAAGCAACAAACAGTAAAACCTCAGGCATTGTGTTTATGGAAGATGCCTTTTCAGTTGTTGACATTTTTGCAAGCCCAATTAGTCCTATGTGCGCTCTGACTGTCCCTGTTAAGTGGAAACTGACAAGACGACCGTTTCCACACAGCCCGTTTAACCCAGCAACAACTTACAAGCTTAAATGTGTCTTCACAGAGTCCGTTTAACCCAGAAACAAACTAATCTGTAGCCTCAGGCATCAAAGTCGTTCATTTGTTCTTTCCTTTTCGCAAGAAAGTGGGCGGGATGAAGAACAGTTGCTGCATTATGATTCATACTTTCCCTACACACTGAGCTATTACATCCACGTGAATGTATCGAAAATATACATTAATTTACACATTTTCACATGAATGTAATGTAATATAATTTTTTTATAATATATGCTACTGTTAAAAAGTTTGGAGATTTTTTGTGTGAAAGAAATGAATACTTTTATTCATCAAGGGGCACATTAAATTGATCAAGTCCCAGTAAAACTGTAAGATTTCGGTTTCAAATTTTGAACTTTGTCATTACATTTTAAAATATATTAAAATAGAATTTAATTAAAATAGAATAAGTAAATTAAAATAGAAAACAGTTATATTAAATTGGAATAATATTTCACAATATGACTGCTATAACTGTATTTTTTTAACAAATAAATGCAGTCTTTATGAGCATAAGAGACTTCATCCAAAAAAATTTAAAAAATCTCACTGACCTCAAATTTGTGAACAATAGTGTACATTATAATTTTATATAAGCTACAATATTTATAACAAAATACTGTATTATTTCTATTTAAATTAATATAATTAGTCATACTCAAAACCCTCACAATTACTGATAAATGCAATTTAAAATGAGAATAAATGATATGACCTTGCTTTACATATTAAAAATGAAAATTAAATAATTAAAACAAATAATTAAACTGATTTTATATGAGCTTTAATAATATAAGAAATGTGATTCATATACGCTCCCTATGATTTGGAATCTCAATTTGGAGAGTACTCACTAAAAGTCATTAAGCAGATGGTTGATCATTTATCTTGGGACAGGCATGTAGAGAAAAGCCACAGGGCCGCCACAAGTTCCTGTCACAGAGCCATTGACTAAGCGTTCTGAGAAAATGATTTAGGAAAGCACATGGAAATGTCGAACCTGGACATATTGTCAGGAGAGCAGGCAGAGTTGTTTCCAGTGGAGATGCTTGTGTCCATGCTGTCCGAGCTCTCCAGGCTGAGGGTGTCGTACGGTTGTTCCCCAGAAGAGGGTGCTGTGTGGTGCAGGATGGAGTGGTGCATGACTGGCGCGGAGGTTGAGGAAAAGGGAATGTTGAGATGTGTTTGAGAGCCATGGAGCGCCTCCCACTGGCACTGAGCCTCTACTGCAGCTTTCTGCTTCAGTTCGGCCAAACGTCTCCGCTGCTCCTCAATAACCTGATGACCTAATGGAGATAAAACACATATATGAGAGTCAGATCAACAAACTGGATAGAAGTGCCCAAAACTGAACAAACTAAGCATTTTATAGGTCAAAGATAGCTGCCAAGACTACACAGTGCTTTGAAACTCCTGCACATCCATTTAGGATGGCACAGTTTGCCCACAATTTTCTCCATCATGCCTCACACATACACACATAAAATATGCAATGCATGTGTGCTGAATTAAAAGCCCAAGCAATACCTATGATTCAAGATCCCTTTGTACACTACCAGTCAAAAGTTTAAACTCATCTACTCATAATTAATTACATTTTAGAATACCGAAGTCATCAAAACTAAAAAAATAATAATAATATAAATCATTGTCATCAAAATGTAATAATTTTTTAACAAATTAAAAATTAAATGGATACAATTAAAATAATAACTGAACCGAATAAACTAATTAAAAATGTATTCTCTGTTTGATTGTGTAGTAACCACAAAAAATGTTAAAGTAATAGTGGAAAAAAAACTAAATTAAACATAAAATAAAATGATTTGATATGGAAATTATGTAGTAACTGCAAAAAAGTTAACAAATTAAAAAAAATTTGTTTTGTCTTCATTCATTAGAAGAAATAGGATTAGGTTCAATGTATATTTGCATGAAAAGTCATTTCAAGCATTTAAGCATAAGCCTCAAATTAAATCAGAAGGTTTTGAGATCATTACAAACAAATTCAGTTAACTTTTGACTAGCAGAGCAGCTTTCAAAAGTGCATGAAACCATTTATCTAAACTATTTATTTATAGATTACCACTGATATCATCTTCCAATCCATGCACGATTAATTCCATACATAAGTCTAAAGAATGCCATCAGCGGAAAAAAGAACATTATGGGTAAAAGAACATTTGGACACTGTCAAGCCCATTCCAATGGGGGGAGGAAGTGCACAAAATGTTGAATTAGAATTGAGGATGATGATTATGATGAACGGCAGTCCAATGCTACTACCTGTGGGACCGTCCGTTCTGGAAGAGGGCGCAAACATGGAGGGAAAGAATTCTGTTCGAGGGCAGGGTTAAAACAAAACCAAAGAAGAGAACAAAAGAAGAGATGGGTAAATTGGCATCCCATGGTCACTATGAATATGAGAATAAAAAAATCATGGTGGAAATTAAAAAAAAAAGCATGCGGGTTTGGAACAACATGAAGGTGAGTAAATGATGATATTTTCGGTTTAGATATTTCTTGAAGTTTGACGGCTCATCAGCTGTTTGTGTTGATTTTACAACCAGCTCTAAAATATCCGCTGTCAATCTGTTGTTCTCATTACCTTTCTGCTGAAGAGCCAGCTGCCTCTTGGTCTCAATGTCCTGCAGGGTGGCTGCCAGGTTGCGTGGGAGACTCCCGGTGCTGTTGGCAACCATCAGAGGACTCTGGGTAAACAAAACAAACAATTATTTCCACCAGCGTATTTAACAATAAGGAGGGGACTAAATTGCCACATTAAATGATGCAAGAGATTCTGATAACTGGGGAGTAAATGCACTATTTACACTGGCAGGGGTGTAACAGAGAATTTACCCTGGCAAGAGGTCAATTTAGTATTTACCCTGGCAGGAGTGTTGCGTCCCAGTGTAGCCGAAGTGTATGTGGGGGACAGACCAGCGCTGATTTTCGGTCTCAGTGACGATTGGCTGGTATCACTGTCCAGTCGAGAGCGGTACACCTGCAGGCCAGAAAAACGTGACGTGAGTCGAAGTGATGCTTTTTTTAAGTTACTAAACAGAGTAAAGGTGCAGTTCAACACAAAACTCGGTCTTCATTCACTCATTGCACGTTTGAATGCAAGTATAAGATTTAACAAGACAAACAATCCATTATCTGGTTCAAGTATGATACAGCACACATATTGCAAAAGTAGAACTACTGTAGAATAAATGAAGTGAACTTGAGTGAACTAAACCTTTAAAATTAGATTTTATTTATATCAACATTGTTAAAATGCTAAACAGGACTGCTTTTTTAAATATATATTTTAAAGAAATTAATACTTGTATTCAGGAAATATGCATTAAATTAATCAAGTGACAGCATAGACATTTAAAATGTTTATATTTCAAATGCGAAATCCTCAACAACAACAAAAAAAAAAGTAGGCTATCACAGTTTCCACAAAAATATTAAGCGGCACAACTGTATTCAACATTGATGATAATAAGAAATGTTTCTTGAGCAGCAAATCATCATATTAGAATGATTTCTGAAGGATCATGTGACACTGAAGACTGGAGTAATGATGCTGAAGATTCAGCTTTGAAATCATATGAATAAATTGTATAAAAAAGTATAAAACAGTTATTTTAAATTGTAATATTTAATATTACATTTCAATTTCACAATATTAATGTTTTCACTGTATTTTGGATCTAATAGATCCAGCTTTGGTGAGCATAAGAGACTTCTTTCAAAAACATTAAAACATTTTAACAGTAGTGTACAGTTTAACTTCACTGAACAATCAACTAACAAACATGCATGACCAGTAAAAAGTTTGTTTGTGCTATTTTACAGAATTTTTTTAACAAAACACGGGGTGCGTTTCTGGTACAATGGCATAATTAGCTGCTTAACCACAATGGAAAGATGTATTGTTGGAGAAATTAACTAGCTAGTAACAAAATCATTATAACTTCATTGCACATCCGTCGTTCAAACCACATTGGTTCAACAATATAGTTAATATGAGGTCACGCAGGTGGTGGAGTAAAAACGTCTGCTAGTTAATCAGTTCAAGATCAAATTAATGTCTGATTATTGCTGTAAATAGTGAACATGGCATCTGAAGTCTGCTTTGCAATTTTTGTTCTTCATTGTTTTGCTTTATTTCCAGATCAATCACAGGTTCCCTCTTACATAACTCTTACAAATCTTTGTGATGCTGTTTGCGAATGTTCGTTGGAACTATGGTTTCGAGAAACACAGAATCATTGGACTATGCTGATAACGACGAAACTTGCGACCATCGTTGGCTAACCATGCTGTTGGGAAACGAACCCCAGAATTATGTTTTTTTTTTTTATGATGCACAAAGGGAGTTATTAAGCAGAATGTCCAAGCTGCTCTTTTCCATACAATAAATGGTGATCACATCTGTCAAGCAAGATTTTAAAAGCATTATGGCTTAAAATTCAGTCTGTTCCTCAAAGTCATTACATAGTGCAAGTGTTTATTTGTCCTTTTTGAACTTTGATTGCTTCTGGTCCCCAACACTCTCATTGCAATAGAAGAGAGCAGCTCAGACATTCTGCTCAACTTCTCCTTTTGTGATCCATTGAAGAAATGTTCAGGTTTGTAACAACACAAGGGTTTGTAAAAAGAAGTTCATTTTCAGGTAAACTATTACTTTAACAAAAGGCCTTTTCTTCTATAGATGGTTCTCAACATAATAGTACAGGGATCCCCAATCCTGTTCCTGGAGATTTACCTTCCTGCAGTTCAGATCCAATCCTGATCCAACACACTTGACTATAACTATTAGCAAAGCCACTTGAAGGCAAGCCTGCAACCTTAGCCGGAAAAAGCATAACGCCTGCTAATGTTGTGGTGCGCAGGGAAGGAGACAAGAGGCCGTTTTTTTTTAATGTGTCAATGGAGGAGAGGCTTCACTAGGCTGAATAAATTGCAAATCGACAGCCCATCTGCTCATTTTCAACATGTTTGCTCTTAAACATTCATTTTGGATTGATCTATTTTTAGAGTTTATGCCAAAAAAAGAAGCTATTTTTTTTAAGATAAGTCACAGACAATTGCGCTATGATACTTCTCATTTATTTCTATGGTATCCACAAACAGTGACTGATTGTCGCACGATTCAATGACATCAAGGCTGTAATGTGATTGGCTATCAAGGCACACGTGATCCAAGTTAAACCGTTATGCTTTCTCCAATGGTAGAGCCGTGGACCCTCGTATCTCCCAATATTAAGGCAATCTCTGTCCTGAAGATCATAATTAGAAGGTTCAGTTGTGTTTAATCAAGGTTGGAGCTGAACTTTGCATGAAAGTCAATCTCCAGGAACAGGATTAGATACCCCTGCAATAGTACAACAACAGAAGATGGCAGAAAACCTTGAGATGATGAACAGCCAAAAGCCTAAACAAACAAAATAACAGGGAACTCACAAAAAAAACCTTACTTGGACATATAGTGAGGCCTATGAATGAAGATGAAAATGTGGAAGAGCAGAAGAAGGTGAATGACAGCTGAGCTTTTGGCTGTTACCTGCACAGGCTTGCGTGATGAGAAAGCTTTAGCCGGGAGGGCAGGAGGGCAAAGCTGGTTTACATCTCCAGCTGCCAATACCTCCTGGTACCAGCAATCTAAATCTAGAGCGGGCATCTGAGGCCTGCCCCAGTCCGACTGACGCTTTACACACGCAGCACATCCATTAGTACAGAGAGCATGAGCAGGAGAGAGAAAGGTGGGATGGTGGAATGCCAGAGAGAGAAAGAGAAGAGTGTTAATGAGCAACTGAATGATTTGTACAATGACAGAATGACACAGGTAGTTGGCGACACCCAGCCCTAACAAGGAATCAAACGAGAGAGAACAGAGGAGAAGACACACACCTCAAAGGAGAGAGTGAGGGAGGAGCCATGAGGGGAGGGGAGGCAGGAGAAGGCGGAGTCTGCGAGAGAAGGCTGAAGTAATTGGATGGGTGAGGTAGGGGAAGACTCCACCTTCGGCATCCCATAGATCTGGTTTAATTGGCCCACGGTCACATACTCCTGAAATTCAGGAGCGACAAACGGACACAGACAGGAGGAAAAAACAGGAAGTAGCAGAGCAGGAAAGAGAAGACAACGTGTTATGGAGAGTTTAGCATCTGGAAAGAATGTAAGTAACTAGAATACATAATTAACTATAACAAAGTCATTCAGTTCCCTATTTCTCAATACATAAACATCATCAGTTATACCGTGTCCTAAACAGGTGCAACATGTAAGAGATCGCCTTATTGCAGCAAGCCTAGAGGTTGATCAGATTCTTGGTCATTCTATAAAGCAGGTGCCATTTGTGTCCCTTTATTTTTTTGTTTTCTTTTTTTTGTTCTGTCCCACCTCTGATTCCAACTTGCAAATTTGAATGAAGGCAAAATATATTCTATCTTTATTATTTATATGCACATATCTTCCTTGAAATTTCATGAAAGCATAATTATATCCAAACCAGTGCTAATCTAGTATTATTTATATACTATTAGTTTTTATTAACTATACTATAACTACCTTTTTACTATTATACTATTCATATTAATTGTACTTAATTTTTTTGTAATGAGAATTTGTCATTTTCATTAGTTTCTTTTTTAAAACATCACTATTTATGTTAATTTATTTATTTTTAATTGAAGTTTTTATTTGAATTCAGTTTGTAATTATATGTCAAGCTAGTAATTTTAGTGTTAGTTGCCAAGGCAACATTTGTAGTTTTCATGAATGTGTAATTTATTTTATTTTTGCTTTATTTTAATTAACACAAATGTTTTTAATAGTTTTAGTTAATGATAATAATCTGAATTCATTTTACATTATAATACAATATATTCGCTGTATTTAAATTGAGATGGCTTAGTGTAATTTATTAACACTTAAACACATTATTTGTCAGAATGTTTAAGATAAATTATCTTCTCAAAATGGAAAGAGCACCCGATTCAAAGCATGACCCTACTATAATGCTTGGTGATGGTCATGTATATAATTGTATAACAGAAAAACACAAAAGTAAGTAGCACCAAAGGGAAAAAGAAAGGGAAAAAGCTGAAAAGAGAGAAGCAGAAAGAAGAGAGCAGCTATGATACCTCACGGGGGGCAGTTACAGCTGGGTCAAGGGCAAGCGAGAGGCCATGTGAGGAAGCGTTGGCGAGCTGGATGTCATGGCATTCACTCCCATACATCTTATAAACATCCGACATCTTCAAGTACTCCTGAGACACGTTAACAGCCAAACCATTCACGCAGGACAGAAGTTCAGCTGTCAGTTTATTCACATTCAAATCCCATAAGAGCAGTTCTGTCATATTCCTATTCACACCTACAGTGACGGTATGCCTTGCTCATCCAACAATGTTGTGCCTCCATCGAACTCTTGAGAATTACAAATTTCATATAGCCCAACTACAATCAAATTCATTTTTAAAAAGTAGCTACTCTGCAAACTCTTAACAAAAATATTCACTATACCGTTCAAAAGTTTGGGGTCACTACGTTTTTTTTTATAGAAATTAATACTTTTATGTTGTTACAAAAGATTTCTATTTCAAATAAGTGTTCTTTTCATCAAAAAATCATGATATCTACAAAAATATTAAGTAGCACAACTGTTTGCAACATTGATAATAAGAAATGTTTCTTGAGCAGCAAATCAGCATATTAGAAGGATCATGTGACACTGAAGACATGAGTAATGATGCTGAAAATTCAGCTTTGTCGTCACAGGAATAAATTACATGTTAAAATATATTAAAATATAAAACATGTATTTCACAATATTACTGCATTACCGACCCAAAACTTTTGAATGGTAGTGTATCTGGAACAAACAAAATTATGATCTCAAGTAGGGTGATGGCAAAAAAATGAAATAGATTTACTAATGAAACTAGAAAAAATCTTCACAGTGATTCTGATAATGAACTTGCAAAACACTTATTGGTTACTTTTCAAACAATACAATCTATTTCAACTGATTTATAAGTGCCTTGGCTACACACAAAATCAATCAACCCCATTCAAGTGTGATTTGCCTTTGGAAGCCTCCAAACTTGAGAAGTCAAGTGCTCTCAATAATGCAACACAAACTGAGATATTTTGTACTGCCATGTTCTCAGAGCACGTATTAGTCAATACTGGCAGTTTTAGATGCACCAGGCTGCATGCTCTGACTGATAGTTTAGTTACCTCCTGAGGCATGATGGGATATGATTGGAATGAGGATGCGTGAAAGGGGGAGGAGGAGGGCTGGTCATCTTCTAAGAGGTCAGCCTCGTTGATGTGAAGCACATCCTAGGCGGAGGTTTATAAGTCAAACAATATCCTGAGTCTAAAAGATTTCATTTCCTGCTTTGCTAACCCAATTATTATGGGTTGCACATGGGATGCATATGCTATCAGGAACATATGGCTAAAAAGCTAAACCTTTTAGCTTTCCTAGCCCAAGAAAGTCAAACTACAAAGTTCACTAAAGTGAATTGCAAAATGTCTTGCAAAGAAACACTATGGGTCCACATCAACCATTTTAGGGTCACATGGTAGGATCATACACAGACATAGCTCAACAACATTTTGAAGATATGTTAACCATCAAATTAATTCTTATTTCAAGCAGAGGAGCAGATATTCAGCAGTTATTTATTGTAGCCTCGCGTAACAGGCACATCAAGCATTTTATGATTACAATCCTGCTTACCTCCTTTATAGTGTTGGAGCTTTTGGGGAACGTCTTTCCACCAGTTATGCTCTGGTATCTTCTCTCCAGACTGGCCAGCCTTTCCTTTTCCTGAAACACAGATTCCAAATCAATCAGTTAAAAAAAGTCAGTTATCACAGTTTCCAAAAAGTATAAGGCAGCACAACTTTGTTCAACATTGATAATAATAAGAAATGTTTCTTGAGCAGCAAATCAGAATAATTAGAATGATTTCTGATGGATCATGTGACACTGAAGACTGGAGTAATGGAGTAATTCAGCTGTGCCATCACAGAAATAATAGTTCTTACAACTTGTGTGCTTTTTCTGGATGAGACAGAGTGAACTGCAGCGCTAATAGAGTCGCGTCTTGCAGCAGTGCACAGAAGACCAACGGCCAAGGTCAAGAATTTCATTAAATAATACATACAATTTTGGTTTGTTTTTCACCAAACCCTATCATATACCACCAGAACACTTGGAATATACGGCATGTGGCGCATGGGATCATTCTGTGATGCTTTTACATCTTTTTTAAAAACCTTGATGCTATTCACTTCAATTATATGGACGAGCGCGAACAGGACATTTTGTTAAACATTCTCCTTTTGTGGTCCATAAAAGAGCATATGTCATTAGAACAGCACCAGGGTGAGTAAATGTTGACTTTATTTTCATTTTAGGGTGAACGTTCCCTTCAATGATACATTTTTTTGTAGTTTTTTTTTTAACTTAGCAACAACATAAACATTGAGATGAAAGAGCTTTTGGTGAAATTTGGTGCCAGTCCTCCCCCTTAAGTGTTCTTAAATTGGGGAATAACATTACAAGTGTATATTATAAGTAATTTCCATTTCCTGTACCTTCTGTAGCAGCTGCAAGGTGATGCTTCTGTCCTTGACCAGCCTCTCACACTCCTGAGCAGCTTGTATTCCCAGCTGACTGGCCTGGCTTTCCAATGCTGCAACCTTGTCCTGGAAACAACAATTTGGACAAGAGTTTCAGATGCTCTTCGTGGTTCAATGCATTGTTATATGTGTGTATGCTATTTACCTTTCTTTTGGCGACACTGCTGTGGTACTGGGCTCTGTCCTGCAGCAGCTGCTGGCTGATGGTCTCACGCTCCTCCTCTAGACTGCTCTCCTTCTCTAACTGCTGGAACTCCAGGTCCTCAAACTGCTTTGTCGCAGCCTCAAGAGTCTCAGCTTCCTACACACACATGCATCCGAGCATGGGGTCAATAACCAATCAAAGCATCCCATTAACGACAGCGCTGAGCAAGTTCTGCAGCAGCCAAGCTGAGCCAGTTTAAAGGGATGAAAATTCTGTCATCACTTAGTTTTTTTCTTCTTCTGTTGAACACAAAAGAAGATATTTGAAAGAATGTTGGTAACCAGGCAGTTGACGGTAGCAATTGAGATCCATACTAGGAAAAAAAAAATATTGGAAGTCAATGGGTGCTGTCAACTCTCTGGTTACCAACATTCTTTAAAATCTTTTGTGTTCAACAGAAGAAAGAAACTCATACAGATTTGGAACAAGAAGGTGAGAAAGTGATGACAAAATTTTCATTTTTTTGGGTGAACTATCCCTTTAAGAAACCACAGGGAGGAACTGATTGGAACGTTATGCTACACTATGGGCTGTCAATCTTATCTAGCCCAGGGACCCCCTAACATAAAAATATGTAATTAATTAATTATCTAATTATTAATCATTTTAATCAAAATATTAATTAATTTAATTTTAACATTATATTAACATTTTGAAATATAGAGAATATTTCTACTCATTCTTAAGATATTTCTATATGCGTTACATCATATATATATCATTTCAAAAACTTTCTGCAGTAACTTCAGGGATTCCTAGCAAAACTTTTTGCTACACACAGTGGAAATAATACACTCTTATTATTTGGAAATAATACACTCTTCCATAATCCTTCAAGATCTATCATATCATATAATATCATCCAACTGAAATCCAAGTACATCAAATAAAATTTAAACACTCATTTAAAAGTTTTACTCAGGTAAAACTGGAATATCTATGAGACTTCTTCCTTCGGAACATAAATGAATCTCATGAAAGGCAAAAAAAAAATCTGTTTATAATGTAGGGAAGTCTTGTCTTTTCTATATACAGATCTCAAGGACATTGGCAAACCCTTGCTGTCAATTCATCAATGCGTTTCTGACATTGTAAAGCTTGAATGCTCAGTGCACAAATGACATCTCTTCTCTCTCGTGCAACCCTTGGGATATTTCTCTTTTCAAAAAGAGCTAGTCATCAAAACCACTGCCCGAGCACTGTCCAAAGAGATTCCTTTGACCATGCAAATCAAAAGGAAAATAGCAGATATGACATTTCTTCATATTTTAAACAAAAACATCCTGCTTTGAATTTTAGTGTCTTTATACACAAATCAAATCAAGAAGATACATCTGAAAGACATCTTTTGGCAGAAGTATCAATCTGTGTGGTATATAGAGAGAGAAGTGCATGATTTTCTCCAAGACAAGTTTAGCGCAAACTCCACCCTAAGGTAAGCAATTCAAAAGATTTTATTGGTCATGTCAATCACAGTGCTGCTGATTGCCTACATCACATTGAAACAAATAATCCTAACCCTTTACCCTATCTGATCTAATCCATCCATTATTTTTCTGAAATCTGAACTTGCTTTGACAGGTGACTGCATGATTGCATTGACCAATCAAATCGGCTGTGGGGAGGATTTTGCGCTTAACTGGATTGGGTGGAAAATCATGTGAGAGAAGTGAGAGGTGTCAAAACAACACTATAGCACTACGTTAGTTTCTGCATTAATAGATTAGTACAAAGTTAAATGGTATTATTACTTTGGCACCAGACAGTAGCATTAACGAAACCTCAACAATACACCCAAAAGCATGCAAAGTTCTCAACATTTCACCACTGAACACCAGTTTACCTCCAATAAAAAATGTAGACCCTTTCTTCAGTGCACTAAACTAAGGCAGACAAGATTCAAAACATGGTGTTCCCAATGACAATAATTTCTAATAATAATAAACATGGAATAAAATTTCTGCTGGGATCATCAAGATGGATTTGGTGCATAGACAGCCCAATAGAACTTAGTTGTGTATCTGGAAGGTGGGGTTTATGAAGCCATGGCTGTGGGGCGGAAGCAGTTGGAAAAGTACTGATGTTCCTGACGGTCACTGACCCTCTTGAGTTGTTCCTGTAACTGCTCCCTCAGAGACTCAGGGCAGTTATGGAGCTGGCTCTTCAACTCATTGTACCCATCCTGAAGCCTCTCCAGGGCTTCCCGCTCCACGTCAACATTAGCCCTCTCCTAAAAAGAAAACACACCATCCGGGAAGGGGAGAGAAAGAGAACACAGCTCAAATCCACGCCATGCAGAAGCGTCCGAGGTTAGAGGTCACAACAGAGTGGGTGGAGCCAGAAAGGATGAACACTAAGCCTTATAAAACACTATGTACTACGTGACACTGGACTGTAGGCCGTCAACAGGGCCAAACAGACTTCTGTTCTCAGGCATTTCTTGATCAAAGATTTCAGATGTAATGAATTTCTGCTGGTATGTGCTGTTTAGATGAGATTATGCCATACCAGAGGGCATGAAATAGCTGGCTAGTTTGAAGCTGGCTTTTTTTCTTTCTTTTATGATAAAAAGAAAGATTTGAAATAGCATCATACTTGATGCTTCAGATACATATTTTTTTTAAGTTAGTTCTGTGTCTACATATGCTGAGATACTCTAATGCACATTGAATTCATGCATTGTGCTCTCTTCCAGACCAATATGAGCACAATTATAGCACGTCAAAAAATCTATATGTCAAAGCACAGACAGAACAACATTCTGTTTAAAGAAAAGCCATTTCCAAGGTTTATAGGGGAATTATCTATGTTTGCACGAACACTGCACAGATCAATTGCGGTCAAGATCAATCTAGTACAAATTACAGCCGGTCAGTGACTGGTAACATGAGCTAGTTGGCAGCCATCCCCACGGGGGGAAATGGGTTCAAAGCAAACAAATTTATCAATAAAGACCTGAATGGAGAATGGACCAATCCAAATTGATGCAGAGTCTTTGAATAAACTCTTTATCTTTTTATATCAAGAATAATTCTTAGTTCACCCAATAAGGGAAATTGTTTGCTCGCCCTCATGTCATTTCAAACCCATTTGAGCTTTTTTCCCCTTCTGTGGAACACAAAAGGAGAATTTTTCAACTGGTTAATTTGGTTCAAAAAACTGTTTAGAATGATTCATTCAAAAATTAGCCTGAATCAGCTCTAATAACAACTTTCAACTCTAAATTATAACTTACATTTTGGTCTGTCTGTCTGTCAAACAAACCTATCATATTACTTGGGATATAACTTTTTTTTAAACTTGAGCTTTGGTACCTATTCACTGTAATTGCATGGAAAATAACAAAAAGAACTGTGTTCAAAATGTGCCCTTTTGTGTTCCACAGAAAGAAAGTCATTCAAAAGTCATATTGACTGAATTTTAATTTTTTTGGGTGAACTATCACTTTAAGCATTTCTCCAAGAGCCTAATACTTGGCAGAATTGAAAAATACTAAAATACCCAGAGAAACCCAGAACAAGATGAATGGAAGAAATAAAGGCTGGATTCCCAAAACAGCATGCAGGAAAAGGCTTTCTAAAAGACAAACATTGTCAGTCACCGAGTCTCGCACCACTGGAGCTATTGTCCCTCAAAGCCAGTGCGCTAATCCCAAAGCCTGAGTTTGCGCTAAGCTAAACAGTTTTGAACTCGAGGGGGCGAGCGGTAGAAACGGAGAGACTGTGAGTGCAGAAAAAAAAAGCAGTGAGGAGATTAGAGGTTAATGAAGGCTTGTTAGTGTTGCCAAGCTTTGTAGAGGACCTGATGAGAACCACCACAAAAGGAGAGGAAAAAGACAATACCTCTTGTGAATGAATGCTTGATTACCAAACAGTATCTTGGTTTTCTGCCCAAACTAAACCAGTGAACTGCATTTAAATGTGACTATCATCTTCAGATCCTCTATTGTAGAATGTAGAATGACCAGATATAATGGGAAGAGGTTTGGCTAGTTTGGATGAGCAATGCCGCGCTTTTTTTTTTTTTTTTTTTTTTTACCTTGGGATGGCAATCGAGACCAGAATGGGCCTTGAGTGGCCATCCGGCAGAATGGCATGCCTTTAAGGAATGTCAGAGACCAGAAAGGGCTGTTCAGTCCAGAGAGGCTCAACAGTATAAAACAAAAACACAATCCAGACGGGGATTTGAAAGGTGCGGTCACAAATTACTTGGGCAATACAAGGCCAATTGTCTATTGTCAGTAGTGAAGATGTATGAAGCACCGCTCATTAAGAAATCAGCTCAAGCAGCTCTTTGTTGGTCAACACAGTGAATTCATGTGACAAACCCATTGCAAAATCTGCAATTTTTCGGCATCACACGAAATTCACGATCGCGTAGATACCTATTGTTATTACTGGAAAATTTGCAGAACAATGATAAATATGACCGCACCTTTATATCTAAATGTCAAATGGATGTATATCCTGCTGAAAAATATAGCATTGCTGGTCACCAGCTTAAAGGTTGTATCAGCGATTTCAGGCCCAAACATAAATGATCACATTCATCTAATCTAATCACCGACAGGGGTGGGTGTTGTGAGGTTTTCGCGTGCAGCCGTCATAGAAAGCTATGCACGAGCGCAAAACCTCACAACACCCACCCTTGTCGGTGATTGGTTGGAACACTATTTATTTTGGTTTTGAGTGTTGGTGAAACCAACTGTTTTTGTGTGCAGATCTCAGAGCCTAGGCTGCCTACAGAGACGCATTTTTTTGAAGGCATGCTTATGGGGCGGGCAGCTAGCGGATCGTTAGGAAAGATTAGATGAATGTGATCATTTATGTTTGGGCCTGCAATCGCTGATACAACCTTTAAGGTTTATGTTTTGCATGCTGGGAACAAAACAGTATTCTGGTTGCTGGTTTGCTGTTTACCAGCATGGGAAGCGGGAGTGCTGATGATAGCTAGACCAGCTCTATACCAGCCTGGAACAACATGGAATTCAAGCTGGTTTATGCTGGATTTTTCAGCAAGGTAAATGTCCTATTTCGGAATGTGTGTCTGAATATTGAACAATTACATTCTGTGTGCTTGTATGTGGTGTGAGTGTCCTACCTTGTCTTTCTCTCTCTGGATGGTGTTCTCCAGTTCGCCGAGTTTGCGCTGCAGCTGGTTGATAATCTCAGTCTCGGCCTCGATTTGCTCCAGCTCGGCCTGTCTCTCTCCCTGCAGCAGAGCTCTCTCCATCTCCGCCTGTCCAGATCAACACGTCAGATACAGCAATTCTCACAAAGTCCACATTAACACACCCTAGAGATCCATCTGACATTCTCTGTTCCACCACGCATCACTTCCTGCTGCTCTTATCCACTATAATTAGGAAAGGACTTCCTGTATATTCTTCAGTGTATTTAACCAGCTATACAGAAATGTTCATGAGAACGGCTCACCTCCTGTTTGGACTCCTGAAGTTGCTGCTCCAGTTCTGTGATTCGACCTTTGAGTTCATCTACCTTTGCCAGCACTCGAACCCGCTCCTCCTCCAGGTACCCCAGTTCCAGACGGCCAATGCTGCCCGATCCCAGAGAGTCCTCTGCCTGAACACACATCACACTCAGTTTTTGTGATTTACTGTTTATGTACACTAACATTCAGTTTGGGGTCAGTAAGAATTTTTTATGTTTTTGAAAGAATTCTCTTATGCTCATCAAGGCTGTGTTTATTTGATCAAAACTACAGTGAAATATTGTGAAATATTATTACAATTTAAAATAACTGTTTTCTATTTAAATATATTTTTAATTAAAGGCCAGATTTACTAACAGCTTGCGCCAGCACAAACCCTCTTTTGCTGTTAAAAATATACTGTTGGTGAAGAATTAGCGTTGAAAAGGCGTGGACAGTTATTTTTGCGGATGACCTTATCGCATGCATTTGTAGGGGTTTCCCTTTTCAGACACAAAATTTATGGTAGGAGAGTATTTAAATGAATCATGCAAGGTGATTTACTGAGGTTTGAGCTCATCAGTTTACTGGTATTTGTGCCATTATTTACTACCCAAAATGCATGTCTTAAACCAGACACTAATTTTAGCTGCTCACAGGAGATTGTGTTGGCCATTATGGAAATGATCCGGCCGTGACTGTTCTTTCATTTGCGTGTCGCCAGTAGATCTTTCCACTCCCATCTGCGCTTTTTTGGAATTGCGCTCTCACGCTAATTTGCCCTGTTTAATAAATCTGGCCCTTAATTTATTCCTGTGATATGTAAGCTGAATTTTCAGCAGGCGATACTCCAGTCTCCAGAAATATTTCTTATTATCAATGTGGAAAACGGTTGTGTTGCTAAATATTTTGTGGAAATCATGATATATATATTTTTCAGGATTCTTTGATTAATAAAGAGTTCAAAAGAACAGCATTTATTTGAAATAAAACTCTTTTGTAACAATCTAAAAGTCTTTACAGTAACTTTACTATAAGTTTCCTATAAATTCCTCAAAAAACTAAATCTTACTGACACCAAACTTTTAAATGGTAGTTAATAATACAATCATAAGTATTAATATTGTTGAATTGATTAAAAGGTAGATACAAACTTTGCTAATGGTGAAAACGCATACAATTACCCAATAAAACGACAACTATTCTGATATAACTAAGGAATGAGTCCGACCTGTCCATTTTGTCCATTTAGCAGAACTGGTAGGGTCCGTCGGTCCTGCTGCGCACTCTCAGTGCTACTGCTGTCCTCCTTCAGGTTCTCCTCTTGGCTTTCACGATGTCTCTGCGCCACCCTCAGCGAAGCGCTGCTAACACTGTCCATGGAAGGACGTCTGTTAAGCCCCTCCCTCGAGCCAAGCCCAGAGACGCCCATCCTGCCCAGATCTCCCGCCGGCCCGTCACCCTTGTTATACTCGGCACATAGGTTCAAGATTGTCTCCAGCCGCTGCCGTTCCTAAAACACAACAGAGGGAGCAACATTAGATGAGTCAGGGATGGCAAAAAATTGCCCTCACGTTATCTAATTTCCTCTGCGCCAGCCTCTGGCACTCAGCAGCCAACTGATGCCAATCTGAAGAGAGAGGAGAGGAAATAAACAGAAGCGCCACTGTCTGGAGCGACTCTTATCAGGCCCGTCTTCAAGCGAGAGGACGCGGCCCTGTTTTCAGCACATACAAACACTCAGCAATGCGCTTGTCAGAACAGACCCTCACTTACAGCAGACACGGAAACAGCTATGCAACTACACACAACTCACGTCGTGTCAGCCTGGGGGGTCTGAATGTGGTAACAGCTGCCCTCTTAAGGCAGTCGTCGAGCCCACCTCAAAGACACATTCTCAGTGTGACCTTTGGCCATTACATGACATTTGCTCTAGACTGTGTAACACAGTCAGTATGGTACACAAATGGAAAGAATAAACTTTTTCAGTATGTTAATATCTATAAATGCATGCTGTAATGTTTTGTGTGGTAATATGGCATGTAAAAATGCTGTTTAGGTCCTACAAATGCAATTTATTTAATGCAATTGCGGCATATTATTACTGTGCGACCAGTTATCACTGAGAAATTTGCATGTATTTGAAATCATTCAGTGATTGGCTGACAATCAATACGTGAATATTTGGCTGCCTATAATATGTATATTATCTCTAGGACAGGGGTTACAAACTTTTGTCCTATGACCTAAATTATTAATTTACTTATTTTTTGCAATGCTAATCAGCATATAAATATCTTGAATTGTACAATTGTAAATTGTGTAATATGTTTTTATTGTTTTAATTTTATACAATACCATTCAAAAGTTTATGGTAAGTTTTTTTTGGGGGGGAAGAAATAAAAAAAAAATTATTAAGCAAGGATGCATTCAATTGATCAAAAGTGACAGTAAAGACCTTTATAATGTTACAAAAGACTACTATTTCAAAGAAATCTATTTCCAACAAATCACTTTATATTAATTATAAAATCCTGAAAAAACTATCATGGCTTCCATAAAAAAGAGGAATAAATAAAATTTTAAATATATATATAAAAAAGAAAATAGCTATTTCAATTTCCAGTACTATTTCGCATTAATATTATTATAATATTAATATATTATATATTAAAATATTATGTATTTTTGATCAAACAAATGCAGCCTTGGTGAGTATAAAGACTAAGTGTATATTGAAAAAAGACATATTTAATTTTCATGAAATCTCAATCTCTTGAGAAGCCTCTCCATCACAAACCCCCGGCTAGGAAACCCTGCCGTAGGAGGTAAAATAATTACACATGTTTAAATCTACACCAGAAAAGGAAGATAAACAAAAAGAGGCAGGCTGGTATTCCAGCAGGTTGTGTGCTCTCTTTGATGTGCTCTAGAGACTCGATGAGCTCAGTGTGATTTGTGGAGCACTGTGATGAGTATTCTCCAAACCCTTAATTAGCCCAACCTGTAATCATCAGCCCACTAAATCTCCAAGATCACACTGAAAGGAGGAACATGGCAGAGAATCAGTTCAGACTGTTCCCATGGCTCTTTCCCATCAATGCTACTTAAAGCTGCAGTCCGTAACTTTTGGCGCTCTAGCAGTTAATAAACAGAACTGCATTGCGGAAGAACACTGTAGCCGGAGCTACTTCTCGCTGTTTATGTCTATGACGAGTCACACGGGTACTGGCCTACTCTGCAGTAGTGCAACCCAAACCAGTCTAAAATAGTCAGAATATAAACACTTATTATAGGTGTACCGTACTGATTCAGGATAAGACAAAAACACGGTTTGGAAAATGGATTTATGTTGTACTAGCTCATTATGTAATTTTTGTAAGTTAAGAGACCACTGCAAAATCAGCAGTTTCTCTGGATTTATTTATATGTATAATGAGTAAAATGAACATTTTTGACTTCTACAAACTACTGACAACATTTCCTCCAAATTTCAAATAAAAATATTGTAATTTAGAGCATTTATTTGCAGAAAATGCAACTAGTCAAAATAACAAAAAAAGATCCCATGTTTTCAGACCTCAAATAATGCAAAGAAAACAAGTGCATATTCATTTTTAAACAAAAAAAGAGTTCAGAAATCAATATTTGGGGAAATAATCCAGATTTAAAATCGAAGCTTTCATGCATCTTGGCATGCTCCCTATCAGTCGGTCACATTGCTGTTGAGCGACTTTATGCCACTCCTGGTGAAAAAATTTAAGCAGCTTGGCTTTGTTCATTTGACTCAAACAGATACATATAAACTGCTAATTTTGGTCTCTTAATTTTTTTTTTCAGAGCTGTGTGCACACATGATTGAATATAAATTTTTGAGCCAATGTGTTTTGGTTTAAATTAGGCTCAGAGAGACCATTGAAACTGATCAAGTGTGACATGAATCACTTTAAAAGTCCACAGCTCCACAAACAGGAGAACTTTCAATCACATCAGAATCACATCAACATGTCTTCACCTGACAGGGGTGTCTCATCCAGAAAATTACACGTCTGAATTACGAAAAGCTTTCATTCCTCAGGCTTCCAGGCTCTTCTAATACCAAAGGGGTGATATCACAGAAAACTTCTTGTCAACTACAATTTGCACCAGCAATTGCTGTATACAATAACAGCTAATTATCTGCACTTCACGCCACTCCACTAAAGCCAACAGCAACATAACCCATTTTAGAGATTTTTGAACATAGAGGCTCTCCCTTCTAAATGAGACGTTTAGTCTCAGTTTAGACCAGGACTACAGCAGACCCCAATGTGCATAAACTCGTTTATGAGTTTAAAGGGTCCTCTGTAGTTGTCATCATTAGCAGGTCCCCCAGGGGAAGGAAACTGTTTAAGATCATGGTGGCGCACCCTGAGTTTTAAAAGCGCTCTGAAACACACAGAGGCTGAAGGAACCGTAGGAGGGAATATAATCATTTGATCTGTTTCCATACAGGCCTGCTAAGCCTCTGATCCCAGAGTTTATAGCCAAGCTTCATGAGTGTTTCCAATCAAAACTGGGGCTACCTGAACACTTCTAAAGCAATATGCTGTTTAATTGTGCTGTAAAGGAGCACAAATTCAACACATGAAGGAATTTGTTTAAGCCCTGGTCATATAACACATTTGACTGAATAACAACAGACTACTGAATATGCACACTGACTGAATATGGCAGTTTAATATGTCTAAAAGTACAATATTGGTACATTTAGACTTAAATACACTTTTATATGCACAATAAAACTAACCTTGATAAAAGAATGCAATGAAAACCTCTCACTCACCCTCATTGTGACGTGTTAAAAGTCGCACACTAGTTCCGAGTCCTGTGGTTCTCTCAGATGTTTCCTCATTGACTAGCTCTCCAGAACTCACACACACACGGAGACAGATGAACAAATAAAGCCCCTAGTCCCTCCGCCTCCAACACACACACATACACTCTTTGGTCTGCTTTCTCAAAGTTTGAGCCGGTAGGTACATAAAGTAACTGCACTACATCTCAGCCGGTGGCTGCTAATGATATGAATCAATGTTCACAGAGGTTCACTGAAGTGGATGGCTTGTTATATCTATCAAGGCTTTAAAACAAACACAGTCAGTTTAAATGGCATTCATTGAAACCCACTCAGGGGTCAGTGCTCACTAAACAACATGGCTCGCGTGGGTGCTGGTCAGATGTTCTCTAAGATGGAGAAATACCGGTAATGTGAAAATTACTATTCACTGCATGCTGAAACCCAGACGGAAAAATATAGACGGTTTCCACTGTACCGGTATGTAGGATAACCGTTAAGCGTTTCATACTTTCCAGATGACAGCAATGAACAGACGTAGCCCTCTGTTTACACATCTCCCGGCTATGCTGTGAGTTTTTTGGAAAACGTGTGTCTTGAAGGCAGAGTTCTCACCCAGGTGTGTGTCCATTTGGGGAAACGGCAAGGGTTACATTTATATCGCAAACCAAAGTGGATTTTCCACTAATATCCCGTTTAGAAAAAAAAAAGTTGATGTTCATGATGTTCAAATTTCAATAATATATCATATTTTCTTATTATATTCAATTATAAAACCTCTGAACTTTCTTTCTAAAATCGCTCTCATTTATTATTTATCTCATTTAACTAAAAGTTATCTAATAACTTTTAGTATCACTTTCTGCCATTATTCAAAGCCAGTGTCACAGTATATCAATAATGTACATCTAATAAATAGTTAGAAATAATAGAAATAATAATAATAATAATAATAAATAATCAAACATTTTATATAATAAATATAAATTATTGTATAATCTAAATATATTTTATAAATATACTTTTGCACTTTTTTGTGTAATCCTTCATAAAGTGAAATTCATAAATTATTTTAAAAGTAAACCAAGTCTAATATTATGCCCAGGTAGACTGATGTAAAAAATCCTATTAATTCTGAAATTACTGATTGACTGATTGAATCAGATAAGTACAGTGTTTGAATTGAGGGTGATCCGAGATGATGGACCAGCCATAAGAACATAAATATAAAACTTTTCAGTTCAGTTTCACTGAATTAAAGAAAGAAGAAAAACATTGAAAATATTCTGAATAACTACTGAATGGCACTGTTAGGACTTAAAAATTTCTGATTCATACAGCATACAAAAAAAAATAATATAAAAGAAAAAATGGGCCACATTCAACGGTGGTGTGAACGTATCCAAAGTGAAATGGTACAGTATTTTACACAGATGCTTATTAGCAACATTGGAACCCCAAACAAAAACTAAGAGATGGTATTTGTAGAAACATTCCAGCTCTCTCATTTCTGCTCACTCATTTGTATGCATTCCAACCACACATCGACCAATCAGAGCTCAGGAGACACGGGCTTTGCCTTATGATCCTAGCTCTTACATTCCACTATCTTCCCTCAGTCTGGAATGACACACAAACGTACAGCTCCTCAAATCCTTTGTCAGAGCCTCTCAAACCCCCTGCCATGTCGGAGCCTCTCCCCCTGCTCTTCCTGATCTTTTTCTGTCTCTAAATGTGTGACGGGTCAATGTGGGTGCCACTCTTACTGCTGTGACGTGCCTGGATTGTTTGAATACCTTAAACCAGACAGACTTAAATCGGTTCCGTTCTGGGCATCCAAAACAAATATCCAAGAGATTTTAAAGCGTGATATTGTGATCTCCCAGCACATGGCTATTGCACAATGCACATTTTCCATTTAATAAAATTCAAGCACAATAATAATAATATGCACAGATTAACTGTTCACAATAAGATCTATAGCATGCATTTAGCAAATACATAGGGTGAACTTTCATGACTTTCTCCTTTAAAGAAGTCTTTCTCTTCCCTCTTTTCAAAGCTTGCCTGCAGAAAACCCAATATTTTCAAACACAGACTACAGACTAAACCAAGCACAGTAACATTAAGCCCTCTAGTAAACATCCTGGGACGCCATTTCTGTTACTGAAGTACTGTATGTGATATTTCACACAGCATAAACAACTGCTTTCTTATTTAATATGTTTGGGGGAAAAAACACCACAAACTAAGTCGACAGGACCAGATGTATCTGTTCATGCTGCACTTCAGCATGATGGGAACCTCTAATTTCACACAGAGTTTGAGGAAAACAGCTTACATTTTTGGAATATAAAAAAAAGTCTAGACGTACGCAGCTGTGAAACATGGGAAGCTTGCTTCACCCTCAAAATGAAGCATCCAGAGTCCAAAAATGCAATGGAGAGTTTTTACATTAGTCCTTAGCTCATTGATAACTCCATCAATAAACACGCAGTATTCGAAAAACTAAATAAGGTTGTGAGGAAATGTCATATAGCCTCAAAGAGCGTAAACACAACCGCGAACTTGGTTCTCAGATCTGACAGAAGCTGTTAAAAGTTCTATCCTAGACTAAACAAACAGCTACGCATGAGCAACCAGTCTGCTTTTTCTTCATCAGGCCTGAGATAAACCATAAAAACGTTCTAAATTAGTATTTTTTATTTAAAATTTTAGTCTTGAAGGAACAGCTCATCCGAAGATGAAAGTTCTGTCATTATGTACTCTCGCTTGTGTTTCTGAAAGTAGACTGAAAGGTCTATTTGTGCTCTAATAGGCTCAAGATAAACTTTACTCTACTGTTGTACAGAATATGGCATATAATTCACATGAGGGATGCAATATCCTCTGTGAAAACAGGACACTCTCTAAGGGCCTTTAGATACCTGGCAAAAGAACAAGCCATAAATAGTGGTTTATATTAGACCTTGACTTTTATGTGTACAAATGCATTAAAAGGTGAGGATATCAGCCTGTGGTCAATGGCCTCATCCGGTTAATCGGTTTGACTCCCTGTGACGCTTCTATGGGTGGGGGAAAATCGATTCTTAGATGCATCGCGATGCGGCTGTGGACGATTCTGAATCGAATCACAAATGTCAAAAATTGATTTTCTAAATGTTAAATGATGACGTAATGCCACAGTCTGTGGCGTGCAGATGTGCACATAACAGAGACGAATGACGCACGGTTGAGCGAGAAATCCGACCGGCACCCACTGCATTAAAATCTAGCATAACTTTGGCTATGAAGTTGAAGGGAAAAAGGACCTGGACAAGAGCCACACTTTATGCAAGTAGGGCTCCAGACTGCGACCAAATGGGCGACAATAGGTCGCACTGGTGTGACCACCACGTTGTCCAATTGATAAGAGCTGCAACTTCTGTTACATACGAGAAACATCAATCGGCAAACGAAACGAAAGTGAAACGGAACCGCGTATTCGTTTGAGCTGCCGGAACGTTGAGCGCAAGCTCAGAACATGAACATGAAATGGCGCGAGCTCAGAATAGGTTTACTTGTAGGCCGATCTCAATTACGCGACACTGTTATTACACAGCGCTGGGAAATCCAGTGAGAACACGTTTGAATTCACTGCAGAATCAATAACATCGCAGCGAGATCTAATTGGAAGCATTCAAATTTGGCGCAGAATTCTGTTATAAACCACATGTCAGATCAAACAGCACTGACGTGGAAACCAGGACAACTTTCACTCAACTCGGAAAAGGCAAAGCGAATTACAAACTCTATCGCAACATGTATTGCCAAATCACTTACATTAGTTTAATTAAAATATATTACAAGTAAATTCATTATGGATCATTACAAATGCTTTGATTTAAAAAGTACCAAGTAGTCACACAGTGAGAAAAAAGAAAATCTGTATAAAAAAAAAGCAAAAAAGCATCGATAATCGTTTTATCATCGCAGCACTCGTAATCAAATCGAATCGTGAGGTGCCTATAGAGATTCCCACCCCTAGTCGCTTAATGGCCAAGCTTAGATCATCGAAATGCCGCAGACTAGAGGACAGAACTAACCGTCTCTCGTGTGAATCCCCTGGACGCTTTTGAACAGTTATAGTTCACTGCCAGCTCTTATCTAAAACACCGTTGCAAAGAGAGAGGAGGGTCTCTGCACAAGGGGCCAAGAATAATTTGAATTTTATCACACATTTACATTATATGTGTGACATAAAAAAATTAATAATCCCCTGTCATGGCCAATACTCATGGTGCACAGGGTCATACACACAAGGACGAAACACCAGGGTAACACATGACACTAAAATAATGCAATAAATACTAAATATTATTAAAATACATAACTGTTCACATAAAATTAGAAGAAACTTCTTTATATAAACTATAATCGTGTGATGTCACGCAGGGACTTCTGTTTTTTTTACCGTAAATACAGCATATGGTAAGACTTACAGTCAACCACATAATAGGTTTTTACTGTAGCATTTTTACTGTAAAAATGAAAAACAGTAAAATTGCATGGGGAAGTATGTACGAAATGATCTACAAAGTTTAATCCTAAAAAAGTGTAGTGTAGACAGCCTCAAGCTGTTACATTCAGCGTAGACACGGTGTTAGTGTGTCCTGGTGAGTTGCTAGGCTAATTGCTAAGTAGTTGCTAAGGTGTTCTGAATGGTTTTAGCGTTTCCAGAGCAGTTGCTGTATAGAGTGTTGTTAAGTGGTTGCTAGAGTTTTCTGGGAAGTAGAATGTTGGCTTTATGATATCTATGATATTTTGGGCTGTAGATATGGAGACTATTTTTTTCCTCCACAAATCGTAAGTGTATTCCCTCTCCTCAACGAACTATTTGAGGTTTCATTTGTGTTGGTACCACAAACAAGTGGGACTTTCTATGCAGTGATGTTCAATACTTGGGGTTTGGAGTTTGTCACAAGTCTTTATTAATCTAAATCATGGGAACATAAGCACTAAAGGTGATGGACAGTATAGGATAAAAAACTTCTAACCAAAACAAAACCCTTTCATGGTCACCTGCACAGATGTCGAACAGATCATTCTGGGAATCCTTAAACATTGCTTTATATAACAAAATGTGCTGTTGCTAAGAGCACTCAGTGTTGTTCTTCACTGTCTTAATTACAAGAGCCGGGTCGGAATGAGTAAAGACTGCCACTGACCCAGATAATCAGCACCACAGAAAGTCAGTTAACGGTCTCTTTTACCCAAATTCTCTCTCTCTCTCTCTCGTCCGTCCCAGAGCAGATCTCACTTTACACTGAACTGCAAGAGCACAGGAAGGGAACACATTAAACCATCAACAAAATTCTCCAAAGGGAGCTCATATGCATCTTGCTGTGTCAGAGGATACTGCTTTTATCTTCATCGAAAAGATTCTAATTGCACTTTACTGGGTCATAACGCAGTTGCATGCCGGGTAAACGCATCACAATAGATACTTCTTGTCTCTTCTTCCCTGTCTATCAGCTACAAACACTGATGTTTTTGCATAATGTGGCCAGTGAAAGTTGATATGTTTAGTGTGCTAATCCATGAGAGCAGTGGGACAGATGCTTGACATACAGACCCCCTTGTGTCTCCTGTGCAGATGACCCGTGTCTGCCCTAAAAACAGTGTGGAGGTGGTTATGTCTTCATAGTAGAACAGTTTACAATCAATCTGTCATCATCCCTCATAAACCTACAACCATTCCAGTTCATTTAAAGGAGTTATATCATAATATATGTTTTTGTGTGTGTAATTAAAATATGTCAGCAAGGATAGCACAAATAGAAATCCTAATAAATTCTCCTGATAATATAAGTAGTGCTGTCAAATCGGTTAATCACATCTAATATAAAAGTTTGTGTTTTCATAATAAATGTGTGTGTATATATAGTATATATATGTGTGTGTGTGTGTGTGTGTGTGTGTGTGTGTGTATACACAGAGAAACACAGACATATATTTAACAAACATTTTATATATATGTGTGTGTGTGTATATACAGTATATATATATATATATATTATATTTATTTTATATCTATTATAAAATTATATATAATACAATTATATATAAATATAATACAATAGAATATATTTAGTGCCGTCAAATTGATTAATCGCATCTAACAAGTTTGTTTACATTTTATGTGAACAAACTTGTTAGATGCGATTAATTGCGATTAATCAATTTGATATGTCCCCTAAAAAAATCCATTTGTGTTTAAGTAAATAAACTTCTCTCTAAAACAGTATGCATCCTCCCTGACACTTCTGCTTTCACTGTGCAGCAAATGTCAGTTTTATAGAGTAATGGAAATGTGATGTCATTGTGGGAGCTCTCAAAAAACGAGGTCATCTTTAGCAGGGCTGGCATCAGTATGGCACTCGAGCTGACTGACAGAAAAGTCTTCTAGTGACTGACGCCATATGCAAAGTGTGTGTGTGCCAAGGCTGTATCTAAGGTAACCATGTGTGCCTCTGGAGCCTTGTGGCAGTTTAGGGATGATAAATTATGCACTGCACACCGAACTGGCTCACATTCACTCAGCTGTACATGCAAGAAAATGAAGAAAAATTATACACTTATACTTACAAACACTGTGTAGTTTTGAGACATACTCATGATTTATTTTCCTTGGAAAAAACAAATAATTTAGATGCTCTTAGTTTGCTAAGTGGTGTCCTTCATAGAGCTCATTAACAGCATATTTACTGAACCTAAAGGCCTACTGACAATAAGTCTTTAAGAAAACCCTTTTCTTGCTGTTTAGTTGCATCTGACTTTGTGATAACTAATAATAAAGCGTAATACGCAGATATTTGTAATTTTGAACTGAGTATTGTTCAAAGATTTTATGCAACAAAATCCAGTGACTAGTTCCTCAAAATTAGTGTTGCACTGAAATTTTGCCAACCATTTTCAGCAAAAACAGCAAAAAAAAAAAGAAGAAAAAAAAAGAAGTTTTTGGCTAAATTAAAACTTCAATTTCGGTTTCGGTGTTTCAGTAAAAAATAAAATAAAATTCAGGTGCATTAATCAAAAATGTTCTAGTAAATAGCTAACTGTACACCCCTACTCCTAAAAAACAATCCGTTTGCATTCAAATTCATTGCTTAGCTAGTTGTGGGACACCTTGGAAGTATCCGATTTGAAATCTGCCACCTTTGCTCATGAAGGCTAACGATTTAGCCAGCAGACTGCGGTCAACACCACTGTCTCCTTCCTGATTCCTGCAGTGAACATGCTTTCTGTGCCATGCCATGCTACGTGATGTTTTGCCACAGTCCTGACCTCTCTTCTGTAAGACAGTCAGCTGTCAAAACCCCAAAATCAAAGCCCAATGTAACATTCCCTGGAGCACATTTCTGCTTGTCATGCTAGGTAGTCTCCCACTCCTTCTCGTCAAGAGCCACCGGGCAGTCAAATGAGCTCAACGTGGCTGATTCGCATGTCAGATGCATCACACTCTGATGTTTTTTATCGATATGCAAACTGCTGTATAGATATATAACCGCCTAAACAGATGAGGGCCGTTTGTTAATGGACCACAGAAGCCACCAGAAAATATCTATGTGAAAGTCAGTTCACAAGACAGATGGTTCTGATAATGAGTGATGTAATGGCTGACAGTCATACAGTTGCTAAAAAAAAAAAATCAATAGAAAGTCAGATCTTACTTCACCAAGCAAACATTATTTGCTATATACACTCAACAATTTGCAAATATTTCAGAACAAGGTCTGTATCAAAGGTCATTTTTTGTTTGACTTATTTTGTACTAAACCTTTCTCGAGAAAGCACATTTGTGGGGATGAGGTCATTGGCATGTTGAGCTCATTTGTTTTAGCTCATTCTTTCTACATTTATTCCAGTACATTTAATCGGCAAAAAGCCAAATAAACATACTAAGGGCATCTACTAGAACTGCACATGCTTAGCAAATAACATACTAGATACTCTCTGTTGTGAGTATTGAAGCATAACTTTGTACGCTCACCTCCTTTTCTGAGAGAAATAAACAGTCACAATGGGTAATTACAAGGGAAACAGACAAGAGACGTTTCAGACACAAACACATATAAAACTTCACAGGGGCCTTTGTCTCAGCGGCTTCATTCTGGGCTGCAAACCGGACCAAGATGTCTACTGTTCCCTCCCACCTCTCAATAAAAGAGACAACAAACAATGGGGTTGCCATGGTAAAATCAGAGCCCTCTGCCTCAGCATGACAGCGGATTAGTCAGTGTGTCAGTTCTGCCAGAGACGTGTAGTAGCATTTCCTCCAAATGTCCTGCATTCTCACCAAAAGCACAAATGCTAATGCTTGCTAGGTGTGTTAAGATTAGATTCAGCCATCAGTGTCCACTGAGGAGCTCTTCTGGAAAATATTAACTGCAGAAACTTGCAATTTACATATCATCCGAAGGCATGTAGAGGCAGCACCGTACATGACATGTACAAACAGAGACGGGGAATATTTCTTAGACAGATTCTTTATACAATGATGTGGCTTTCAAGTGGGCATCTGCAAAGAAATGACTCTAGACATTTTCTCAGAGCTAACTGCACTTTACTTCGGTCTCAAGGACATTTTAGTGGATATGTGAAGTCAGATTTCTCATAAATCTCACTTGGTTTTATATTTTGTTATATAAATGCATGTATTTTTAAGTGTGCTTCTCACTTACCAGCCTCTCCATTTCCTGCTCTCTGAGTCGCTCTTCTCTTTGGCGTCGATGGTACTCCAGAAGATCATCTTCGTTGTCACTGATCTCCGTAATGCTGTTTTTGCGCTCCCTCATGCCTGGGTGAGGCATCCGGAGGTCCCTGTGGCCTGCTGACATCTTCCGGTGGCTTCTGGGACTGGATCGGGGCGATGACCCAGGTAGAGAACCCAGGCTGAAGGCCGAAGACAGCGAGTTCCCAAAACTGCCCTTCCGTCCACTGCCTTCCCCCATATGTCCGGAGGTGGGTGAAGGACTACGAGCACGCACACCACGAGGACTGAACGGCTCCTCCGTAGGAGACCCTGCTTTCCGTCGGAGTCTGGGACTGTCTGGCACAATTCTTGGGCATGGAATCTCTGGAGTTCGCAGGGTTCCTGGTAGAGCTCCTGGAAGCACAGGAACCCCCCTGCGGGCTATAGAGGGGCTGAGAGGGGGAAGTTCCCTCATGCTGCTCCCTTCAAGGTTCCTGCGGGCCAGCCGCGGACTTTCTGGAGGCTGTAGTGTGCGAGGATGCGGGTGTGGAGGTCCACCCTGAATGATGTGGACAATGGGGTCTAAGGGGGGCTGGAAAGATCGCGAGGGTGGGGAGAGTTGGTGAGAGGGGCTGGACGTCAAGGAGCGGTCTGGCTGAGGCTGTTCCCGGAAAGGACTTGAGGGGCGATCCTGGAGAACAATGGCAGTTTTGGATCTGGGACTAGAGGGTGAGGAGGATGGGGATGTGGTGGAGAATTTGGGGGTGAATCTGGGACTACCTGGAACTGGTACCCGACTGACAGATGGGGCATCAGACAGAGCAGTAGAGATGGAGACTAAGGGCAGAATGTGAGTCTGTATGGGGCTGTCTGGGGATTTAGCCACCAAGCTGTCTTGGTTCAACCCCCTACGACTTGGCTTTGGGCTTGGCGGTGCTTCTAAAAGAGCCTTTCGCTGGAGTCTGGGACTCTCAGGCACCTTTGGCCCACTGCTGCCACCGGAATAGCTGGGCAGTATGGTCCGTGGCTGAGGTATGGGTGGCTGGCTGGTGTAATTGTAACTAGAAGACCTCACTGGCACAGGAGGAAGCGTGTGAAACTGGTCCTGACAACCACTCGGCGAGGGACTGGTGTAGCTGCCACTGCTGGCGGCCGATGGGGACGAGAGTGGAGAGAAAGGAGGGGAGTTATTCTCGTAACTGGAGCCCACAGACATAGCACCAGGGCTCGTTGGGGGTGAGAGAAGGAAGCGGCCTCCTCCATTTAACATGGGGGACAGGGGAGACTGGGAGATAGGATGACCAGAGGGCTTCTTTGACTCAGAGGAAGAGGGCTGAGGGTCATCCATGACTAATGAGTCCATAATATCCTGAAGGTCCTTCTCAATGGAACTGACAATGGCACTGTGCTCAGGGCGCACTCTCTCGTTGGAGACCAAGTGAGATTTTGGCACTCCTGACGGCTGGTTCCCATTGACCAAGTTCTCAGAATCTGAAGGAAAAGATAACAATTATAAGAATTTGCAATACACAAAAATCAAAAGGCATATCTTTTAGAACAGTTCAGGTGTAGATTGATAATTGATTCATGATTAAACCATTCCATCTTTTCAATGAATCAGTGAAAATGGTTTACAAAGCCAGTCTGAACGATTTGTCGGCAAATCACCAAATAATTGAATCGAAAATAGTCTCTTTCAAACTATTAGGTGAGCTGATAATGAGCACTTGAACAGTATTTAAGGATTTGACTGATGGATGAAAAAGGAAGTTACATTAGTGTAATAGCAGAAATGTTACAAAAAAACATACTAGAAATATTTTAATGACTGTTAATGAATGAGATACAGAAGCTTCAGCCAATAAATGTAAATTAATTTTAGTATTGTTTATTGCACTAACAAATAATATTTAGTTTATTATTAGCTGAATCATGCAACAAACTAAACTGAACTGGGACAAAGTTTTGGAGCATTTAATATTTTGTGTCTAAATGACATCATTACATGATGTAAATAAAATGCTGAACTTGTTAACTGAAACAACCGGTTAAATCGAATCTCAAAATGAATTCCCATCTCTAGCCAGATGAGCCAATCCGAGTACAGAAAGCGAGAAAGGCACTTAAGAGTAAGTGGATGCATTTGGCTTCTTCTCCTCACATAACCCCAATTATTATCCTCAGTACTACACCTGAGCTTTTAATGCAAGTACCTGCAGCTCTTTTGGCGCTGCAGAGATGCATTTAATCCATTAGCCCCATTCAACAACCTACAAGTTTAACACTGCTGCCAATCCCACAGAAGACGAATGCTCAAGTAGAAACAGTGGCTACCAAAAAGTCTGCCAGGCTCCAGTCTGAGAGGATAAACGTCAAAGGAATATGTGCTCATATAGCTAAATCACAGACAGCCCTGCTGGTAATTCAATCTATCTCTCAGGCAACTGACCATCTCAAATGGTTCATCTGCTAAAAATGAGACAGACCTACAAACTAAAGATGGTAATTATCTAAACTGGGGGTTTTCAAACTGTGGTCCCGGAAACCCCAGGGTGCTGCAAGGGGGCTGCAAGGTAATACTATGGTAACGTTCTTTGTAAAGCTGCTTTGGAACAATTTCTACTACGAAAGACAATTCAATTAAAATACATTTGATTAAACAAAATGTTTTTTTCTTTTTGTTGGAAATAAATTCAGGTTTATACAAATATATAATAGTGTATAATAGTGCGGGGGGGGGGGGGACTTATTGTAAATATATTTGTAATTATATTTCTAAATAATATTTTAATAATTTGCTTAGCTGTAGTAGAATTACAAAACAAAAGCCAATTGTTTCGTTTTATACAGCATGTTTTATAATATCGTGCTAAGGATGTTTCTCACACATTACAAATAGGCCTGTATACATGAGATACAGAGATGCTTTATATTTTAGGAAAGGGCCCCTAAAACAATCATCATATTTGGGGGTCCTTGTCATCACAAAAGTTTGAAAACCTCTGATCTAATCAATACTTAAAAATAATGCCCAACTTGTGATTTTTTCCCTGTCAATTTGGAACAAAATAATAATTTTTATAATAATAAAAACACCCCAAATGTAACACTTATCAAACTTATTAGATTTGTGATTTATAGTCTACATAAGATTGTGAGTCACAGAACAGATTTCACAACATCCAAAACTTGATCAATCTTGCTCTTGCCAGCTAATTCGTTTAACCCACAAATCTCTGTCTTGATTACAAAATACTCTCTGTTCAAACTCCTCACAAATAATCCATAAAACACAACCCCCTTTCCAAGTGTTATTTATTATTGTTTTATAGTCATCGTGGTTTAGAAATACATTAATTATTCCATGTCACAAAATAACACGTCAGCTTCGACTATAAAATGATACATATGCTATACGTCCGTATGCCGATCTGACACATACAGCCTCTAGTCTATAATGATCAGTAGCTTACTTACAGATGAGAACACGCCTGTGGAAACGCTAAGCCGTTGCGTTTGGTTTATAACCCATAACCGAGCTCAGATTCAAAAGAACTGCTCCCGCATTCCGAGTGTAGACCTAGACCAGCTGTGCCGGTCACACGGTACCCAGGCAGGAGTAAAACGCCGCAGATGAGAAATTCCAGCCGGGCTTGGTGAGCCTGGCGCCGCTACACCATCGCTGAGTCCCCCTCCCTCCCCTGTCCACGGTGCTGATGTGACTGACTGCTGGCTGCAGGGGCGGGGCCTACACTCTTAAAGCGACAGTGCACATTTTCATGCTATATTCAAATGGACACTGATGTGGCTGTGGGTTTAAATAAAAAAGGCTCCTTTTTTTCTCACACAAACTGGTAGCTGATATGCAGTATATACTAGTTATACTAATATAATATAATATAATATAATATAATATAATATAATATAATATAATATAATATAATATAATATAATTATTATTTATGTTAATTAGCCAAAGAAGAATAAATGGGATAATGTAGACAGACACAACAATCAAATATTGCATGCTTCTCTGAGTCATACTGAAATATCATCAAGAACGTAGAACGAGGCAGCCGGATATTGAGGGAATATGAGGGGAACAGTTAGGAGGGGATTGGAGAGCAGGGTGGGTGGCAAGATAAAAATAGATATTGTAAAAGATACCCCTCAACTTTAAATAAGCAGAGCATGGCCAACAAAGCTGTCTGAACTGGAAAAGAGATGCAAGAGGAAATAGCTCTGGCACAGAGAAAGTGTGAAGGGGGTTCTTTTCCTCAATAAATCAGTCTATAAAGAAATATCAGATGCCAAAAGCGCATGAACAGCTTTATACATGCAAGTCTGAAAAATATTTTAGCTATGTAGTTTTATGTAATATAGACAATGGGGAAATAAGAAAAAAATAAATGGGAATGCAGCGGGTATGTTGGAAAATAATTTCTTTCATGGTGGAGAGAATTTATTACCAGCTCAGGAAATGCACTGCAACAGCTGTGTTTATATGCTATACGTGTCCTTTTCTGCCACACAGCAGGAAAAGTCAGGAAAACAACTCAGTAAATATTGTAAATGCTGTTTAAACATTGGCTGCTGTGTAGCACTGTGAGTGGGAGTGGAAGATGTAGAGCGCTCAGTCAGGAGACCCACAGGAATGAGTTTCTCATAAAAGTTGCATGGTGCAACTCGGGATCGAGGCAGGCTTGTATTGCTAACAGTTTGAAACAGAAATGCAGTAGGGCCCCGCTGAAAGCTGCTACCTGTGCTACTGAAACAAACCTTGCCATTCAGCCATGTGGCAACACCCTGTAAACCCAAATTTGCATAAATGTCCCATGTGTAAATATGTTGTTTTCCACTTGTTTTCTCTGGGTTCTTTTTTAAACATGATACATACGTAAAGCACATTTATATGCAATTATGTCATAGATGTCACATACTCTTTTGTATTATTATTCCAGACAGTACACACAAGGTTTTTAAGCTCTGAAGGAATGTTTTTTCCATACAAATGACGTTCTACTTAACACAGGCTTTGAGGTAAGCGTTAGATAATTCATGCCAGAGTCACGGTGTGTTGTGTTCTCCTGTGGGATATTGCGTTACCTGTGAGGGCCCAGTTTTTCACACTGGCTTTCTGTCCTCCCTCAGGCATCATGCTTTTCATTCGGAAAGCCTCCTCGGGGTGGTTGAAGCGGAAGAATGCGGACTGGCCGAAACACAGCATACAGCCTGCACACAAACCAAAACAACTATTATGAAGTTGAGAATGAAAGTGTATGCACTTTACATCAAACATATGCCCGAAGAAAGCATTTCAAATGATCTTGGCAGTTTTAGACCAGTTTTATACCGCAGTGTGGGAGGTACGGAGGGGGGAAATGGAAATGAATATTTGCCATCGTTTTACATGAACAAGCAGGAACATCTCACACTTTGGTGTCGGATAAGACTCCTGGCTTGCAGAGTGAGGGGAAAAATAGACAAGCCAAACTCTGGTAGTGTAGAAAGTTAAAGTCAACATGATATCTAAATTAACCCTATTTACTTTCTTAAACAAACAACATAAAAAAAAAACACTTTTGCTATATAAATCTACCTGATCTATTCTGGCCAATTTCCGTATTTATTGAAGCCAGGTAAAGGTCTCATGGAAACCTTTCCAGCCGTAGCAGATGTGTGATGAATGCGGAGTGCCAGATGCCCTTTTGTTCCAGGAAGAACATTTGATTACCCCTCAGGTTCTGACAGGACAAGGTACGCTTAGAGCACACAATGAAACTAATAACCGCTCAAGTAAAGTAAATCATGTACTTATTCTCACATCAATGTGTTTTCTTTCATGTTGTTAGTGAATAAAAGAATATGGATTGTTAACTGATGGTGGCTGTTGTCATAACAAGACTCTTCAAGAGGATTGCTCAAGTCTTGACGTGTTCTGCACAGTCAAAGTCAACTAGGTGAAAATAAACAAGAAAATCATAATACGCAAAACACATGTGTAGAACAGACAAGTTACAGTGTAGTGTTTTAATGAAAAGACTTGTTTACATGCCTGCTCAAAAAATGTTTTATTTGAAGCCAGGGGCGTAGTTTGTGTGTGTGTGTGTGTGTGTGTGTGGGGGGGGGGGTATATTTAAATCTATGCATTACAACCCCCCCAATATTTATACAATGATCACAATATCAGGAGGCATACTCAAACTTCAACCCCCCCCAATGTTCAAACCAAATCTACGCCCTTGTTTGAAGCAACAGTATATTGAGGTCTGTGGTGTAAACCACATCAGCCAAATGTTGTTTCATATATGTCATGTTTTGGTCCTTGTCGAAATCATATTTGATTGTTTTTACAGACAATAACCGTGGCATCCACTGCATCAGCACGAACCGCTCTGAACAGCTCAATCATTGTTAACAAGCCACCAAATAACAAACCGACAGCAGCTCCACTGCCTTCCTATTTTACACTACAAGCGTTGTGCTCAAATTGTGATTGTACAAATGTGCCATTAAAAATGACGCACAGCATCTAATTAAGTAATGTGGTAAATATGTGCTTGTGATGGCAAGCAAGCTTGAGCAATTCATCTGCACTGCTGTAAGAGAAAAGGTTGCAAAACTCTAAAATTACAGTGAGTTATACCCGAAACACATAATGTGTTCCACTAGATCAGAGCCACCGATGTGTTGGTAAGGCCAAAGGCTAGATTCTGATATTGAAAACACTTAGTTCAATATAATATAATCTATCTATCTATCTGTATCTATCTATCTATAATGAAAATCTATCTGTCTTTCTGGGCCTCAAAATATCCCAAATTAACATTGAACGAAATAAACATCATGCATTGTCATAGCTGAGCTTCACTGTTCCACCATGAGGGAAACCAGCAGTAAGCAGAGCTCAAATGAGCTCCAGACCACAGCTCAGACTGCAATTCAATCAATACACAGAAGGAAAAAAAGAAAAAGAAAGTGAAAAGTTAGTGCACACACATTAGGAGCAGTGAGTGAACACAGATCACTGCAAACCGCACACCCGGAGCAGTAGGCAGCCATTTTTGCTGTGGCACCCTGGGAGCAATTGGGGGTTAGGTGCCTTGCTCAAGGGGATTCTCAGTCGTTTCCTGCCGGTATTGAGAATCAAGTCCGCAACCTTCGGGTTACTAGTCTGACTCTCTAACCATTAGGCCACGACTGCCCCACGACTGTAAAAACATATTTTAATATCTATACCTTAATACCTTAATTTTAATATACCTTAATATCTACTAACCATGTAAACCATCATTACTATTCAGACACACTGAAAATCATTTTTATGATCAATAAGTTATGACAACATGTTTTTACATTGCTTTAACTCATCAAAATAAGTTTAAACTTTTTTTTCAAGTTATACAAGATTCAAATCATTTTTAATTCAGTTTAATGTAATTTAAGTTAAAATGACTTAAACATCCAAGTTGATTGTACTTAAACATTTAAGGCAGCAACTTTCCTTACAGAGCATTCAGCAGTATTTATGTATATCAGTTACCTTTTATCACTATGAAGAGCAAAGTTCCAGGAAGTGGTTGAGCACTGTTGTAAGCTTTCTTTCAGTGCAACATTTCACATAAACACATAGTTCCTATTATGCAGAGAACAGTGGGATATCGAATATAATGTCTTTGTTTGTGTGTGGCAGAAAGTGAAAAGGTCTGTGTTTAATATAGTCTTGGCATGCAGGAAATGATTGATAGATTAATACCAACAGTAAAACAGGAGGTAAGAAATCCCCATGGTGTCCATCATACTGAGAACAGTGCAGTAATATTACACAAGTTAATATGATATACACACAATGTCTCACGAAGAAGAGAATAGCTTGCAGTGAATGACCAACCTGCATTTTAACACTTTAGGTGTCAGTGAAAATCACTGAAAACCCATTATATATTTTCAGATTGGCCACTACAGTGCCTCAAAGGTTGATGGATTTACCCACAATGCTAAGTGAAGAGTCTGAAAGTAGATTTATGGAGTGCAGCGATGGAGGGTAATCTACAACACTACAGCACACAAGGGAAAATACATGAGCCAAGAATCACACCTGCTGAGGAGGGAATCTATCCATCGATCTACGCTGCGGCCGCCATGCGTTTCAGACGTGCTGCCAGCATCTACTGAATGATGCCCAATTACAATATTCAAAAAAACATCAGACATCAAGACCACAAACCGCCCAGATTCTGTTCAGAAGGGGGCATTGAGTTTGAAAAAGCAATAGGGGTAAAATCCAAAGTTAAACACGGACAGTGTTTCCCCTGCTGTTTATAGATGGCCTCTCTCTGCCAGTCATTATGGATACTTTTAACACAGATATTTTTGGAAGTCAAGGAGATGTAATGAATAACGATTTCAGCCCCCTGTGGCACTGCCCCTCGCCGCATATGAATGTGTGATCATGGTGCTTTCAATGAGGCCTTTTTACCTATTTTTAAAACCGAGGCGTAGTAACTTAGTGGGCCTACAAATACATTTATTTTAAGTATTTTTGGAAAGTTCTACTTTATACATTTTTATTCACTTGACTTTTACTTAAAATTTTTTTTCTTTACTTAAAATTTACCTCACTCTATTTTAAAGAGAAAATTGAGTCTTTTACTCCAATACATCCAGACCTTTTCCTTACATTTGTGTTTGGAAAGTGCAAGAAATGAACAGTAGTAAAGCTTCAGTGAATCAGTGAACCATCGGTTACTTTGAATCAGCACTTTTTTGAGATCTCCCTTCAGTGACAGCTTATATTTATACTAGTATTTCTTTATTTTTGTGCGTTTGTGTGATGCCAAAGATCAATTGATCTTAAAACTGGTTTGCAAAGAGGTCTAAAGATTACTTTTGCAAATCATGAATCTGAATCTCGAGAGGCACACCAAACAATGCATAAAGGGCCATTCATGCAGGTTAGTGAATTTTTATCCCTCTCGAATATTACCTAGTGCGTAATACAGCTGTTTGTGAATGTAAAAGGTCTGCAAAGTATTGAAGAGCAAAGTGCATGACAAATAAAGTTATTGTCTCCTGAAAGAAAGAATTGATTCGGATCTGCAGCTGTCAGCAATTCCAGTCTCACTTCCGTAACGTATCTACGTAGGTTTGTAGGTTTGGGTGGGTAGGTATGACATGCCCCCATGTAAGAAAATTTTGAAAAATAACCCCTGAAATGATGACTTCTGGTGAATATTGTGGAAACTAATTGATATTTAGATAAATATATTTCAAACATTATAGCATATTATAATAGGCCTACAACTTATTAGGCCTATATATTCATAGAATAGCAAAGTAAGCCTAATCAATATACAAGACTGAACCACATAGATGTGAAATATAAAGGCTATCATGGTCATTTTGCCAACAATGAACCATGGATTTGTTTAGTTTATAATACGTTTTATTTTTAACTTAAACAAATACAAAATATATCATTTAAAACTCATCGGCTTAGACTGCATTTGAAGAAAAACAAACACAACAGTTTTCTGTAGCCTTGTGCGAACTTATGCAATAGAATTAGACTTCTAGAATGTTCTTTCCAGTGCAAAAAATAATATTTTTTAATTTAATAAGACAACATTTTAAGGAAGTGTAGTGCAAATATCTTTATATAATTATACTTCCATTATAGTTAACTTTCTTTCCAGTGCAAAACAATATATATAAAAAAAACAGCTAATAAAGAAAATTGCACTCAAATACTGCATTCAAGCAACACAACACCTGTATGTACATTTTTGTGCTCTTTTCTTTTTCGCCGGCTGCTCGGAGGTAGTCATTTTTACATTTTCCGCTGTTGTCACTTGTCGTCATCGTGGCTATACGTGACTCAAAATGACTGAAACGACCAATTAAAAGGGCATTCTCTGATGATGTTCCAAGATGTTAAAAACGCTACGCTGATCATAGACAAACGGGGAGAAATTAGTACCTACCGCACCGTAGTTTTTTTTTTTTTCTTATCATAGCCTACAATTGTCTTCGTTCATAGTCTGATGTGTCTGTAATGGATTTGCACTGAATTGATTCTCAAAAATACGGAACAAAGTGCGTTCCGTATCAGTTCAATGCGGAACAAGACTTTTATGTGTCAAATACGGGACGATTCCGTATTATACAGAACGGTTGGCAACCCTATTTCCCAGACACACTGTAAGCAGTAGACCAATCACAACAGATTGGGCCGTCTGACCAATCAGAGCAGAGCAGGCTCTCGGAGAGGAGGGGTTTAGAGAGACTGAGGGTGTTTCTCAATGTCAAGGATACTTCCTTGGCAGGACTGGTCCTTCCAAGTCACTTCCTTCAGAGGCTAGGCGAGGCTCCTCTTTAGCATTCGGAGAACACGTAAATGGAACAGGCTAGCAAGTGCACGTCAGTGCGTCATTACGTCAGTGAAAATGAAAAACAGAGCGTTGCTATGGACGCAGTTCTGTTCACTCAGGCAATATAATCGTTTTTAAATCAATAAACTCCTTTTTAATAATATTGATTATTTGACTGTCAAGTGAGTTTAAACAGTGCGGGTCAATTTGACTCATAACATAATGGATGTAATTATTTTTTAAAACAAATGTTTGGTAACGTAAATATATTTACATTTGAAAGCATATTGACCCGTTAACGCTCCGACTCCGTTAACGTCCAACATTTAGAATTTTTTGAACAAGCAAAGCTGCGCGCATAGGATTGTGGGTGATTTGAGAGCGCGAAGAGCGCGAAGGCTACACATATGCATCCTTTCCTGTATATGGGATATTTTTCGAACGAAGGACTCAGTCCTTGGTGGAAATTCCGAGGATCCTCGACATTGGAACAGTCCTTCGACGGATATCGATGATGTAGCATCCTCGAAATTCTGGCTTCCGAGGATCCTTCCTTGACATTGAGAAACGGCTTGAATCTTTTATCGAGTCCTTAATTCACAGTGAGAAAAGAGATGATGTGCAATGTATATAATTGGAAAATTAAAGCTTTTTGTTTTGTTTTTACCTTGGATGCATATAACCCTAATGTAGGAGACCTCCAAAAGAAAATTGGGAACCTTTAAAATAGCATATATTTTAAAAAATGCAAATCTTTTAAAGAAGCACAACCTTGAAAACAATGTAATGAATCGTGAACTGACAAGACTTATATTTACTTAATGTTCCATTATCATAGTGAATTCCTCTATTTCCAAACCACTATATATCTGCAGCAACTTGGGTAACAGAAAAATATTGCACAAAAAGTATAAAGCATACCAATGACTATTTTTTTAATTTCTGTTGAAATAAGACACATTTTCCAGAACAGCCTGCTCTGAATAGCAAAACCACTAAATAACCTCCCCTTGTCATAGATGACATCCCCAGCAAAGCATGACTAAGAGCCATTTTGTAATCAAATTCATGAGGCCATTTGCAAGAAGACAGGCCTCACTGGCGCATGACAAAGAGTGGAGAGAGGAGCGTGAATCTGGAAAGCACAGCAGGAAAGTGTCTGTTCCCCATGCACAGCCCGTCTCCCCAACATTAATCAGAGAGATTGATTCCCCACCGTTCCTCTTAAACAGCCATAACTGCACTGTGAGAAGCCAAGCTCATTAAAGAAAGTGCAAGTGTAACCATGCCAAAATCACCTGACAAGTAATAAATTAATAACATAGCAGTGAAGGTCATTTTTTAAAATAAAGATTATTTGTTTATTTGTTCATCTTATATTTTTATTTTTGTTAAAATACTTAAATATACAATATATATTTAAATAAATTATAATATATTATTATTACAATATATTAATTATATATAACGTAATAAAAAAACATAGCAGTGAAGGTGATTTTTAAAAATAAAGATTATTTGTTTATTTGTTCATCTTATATTTTTATTTTTGTTAAAATACTTAAATATACAGTATACATTTAAATAAATTATAATATATTATTTACAATATATTAATTATATATAAAGTAATTTAAAAAAATCTTTATATCATATAATTAAGTACTAATATTGTTATTATAATTTATTATAAATATCTGAGACCTCAAATATAAATAATGTAACATTTTAGAGAGTTTAAGAACAATTTAGTTTACAATTTAGTTCTTTATCCTTCAATGTTAAGTGTGTTTTATGAGCTAGGCAAGACCCTCAGGGTCTCTCAGACGTCATACAGAACATGAGAGTCAATAAAAAGTACCAAACTTTCTAAATAAGTTTAAAATGGCCATATCTCTTCATTTTTTAACACATGAAATCAATACAAAAACAGATGACCTTACTGTATAGCACAAACCCAGTAGTGCATCACAAATATGGTGGGAAGAGTTCGAATTTCTTCTAAAAGAAACAATAGTGACTCAGAGACCCAGTTCTTGATCTTGACTTGTTATATCACAGCGATGAAAAGGGCTGCATATAAAGTTATTCACACCAGTTGTTATCCAAACCACACATAACAGAGCAGCACAGATCTGCCTCATGTACTTTCAGTAAAAATAAAAGTGCTGGATCTGTTAAACCCATTGCATAAATTATGGCATTATTGTTTAGATCTCAATAAAGCTGGCAGAACAGAGAATGGTGAGTCACGGGTCCCAAATCGTTCCAACTCAAAACACAGGCATGTGAACAGGAGACTGAAGACGTCAAGACAAAAATGCCAAAAAGAACGCTCAACGGTTGCCATGGCAATAAGTTTTATTGCATCTGGAAAGCAACCCAGTTTTTCATTCTAACCTTACCCCAATTCCACACATACCAGAAATCATGTGGCTCACATCCATAAATGATACAGCTTATGTGTGCCAAAGATAAATATAAATAAGATAAATCACAATGATCACACCACCAAGTGTTTAATCTCATGTGAAGGCAAATCATTCTGCATGTAAAATGTAGATGACACACAAAAAAGATTTTCAAGACATGGACCAACCTCTTAGATGGAGGCCATTTCTTGAGCAGATGGTATTACATTTAGTTCAGAGGAGGTTATGTATGAACATGGTGACAACAGGGTACTTAAAGCAGAATAATAAGGAGAAATCGCCTTATCTTTCCGTCAACTATTCCAGCAGGGTTGCCAGTATACGTTCAGGACAAATAAAAGCATGTGTGGATAGTCAGACTGAGCAAACAGTGTGTTGAGAATGAGGAAGGGCTTGCATAGAAACAGGATTAGCAGCACTCTTGGGTCACATTGACCAGGAATAGAAGTGTAACACTATACACACACACTCATGCCTTGGCCAACATGGAAGAGAAAACCTCTCGATTTGGAACGGTTTATTGAGGGATATGCGTCCTGTGTATTCACATATTATGATAATATTACATTTATGTTAGTGTAGTTATAGTTATCTTATTCCTATCATCCATCTATTTTCTGTTTTGATAATTATTTGCGTATATTTTTAAAATGTAATTTTTTTTATGTGATGTTAAAGCGTAATTTTCTGCATCATTACTCCAGTCTTCAGTCACATGATCCTAATCCGATCTAATTTTTCAGGATTCTTAAACTGAAAGTTCCAAAGAACAGCATTTTTAAATATACATCTTTTGTAACACTACAAATTTCTTTACTAGCGTTATCAATTTAATGTTTCCTTGTTGAATAAAAGTATTGTTAATACAACAACATAATGCAATGCTACATTGTAAAGGCAACGTATCTAATAAAGAGCTTACATCTGAGATTTGTCTGCAGCAAGGCTGCTTTTAAATATCTATTTTGAATTATTCACTACTCGAACCAATTTATCAGGTCTTCATACACTTACTTTTAAATCCAAACGGTCAACTTCCCGTCCCATCTGTAGGTAACATGCTAGCTTGTCCCTTTAAATGGGAAAGCACATGGTTTTATACTACAACTGTAGCATGCAGAGACTGACTTGCTTGGTCGTGGTAAATCCTTTGTTCATGGAGTATTCATCAATTATTCCCCATGCTTTATAAGATTTCTTTATCGTTAACTTGAAACAGTGCAAATAGCTGTCCGGTGCACGCAGTCGTAGTAAGGAGGCTTCCACTATAAACCATTCATCTCCACAGAAATATAATCCTGTCCAGCGAATGGCAACCCAGAGGTGGTGTATTGTATCCGAGCACTTTTGAAGTCACTGAACCCCTGCACGCTTTCGCACTGATGGGTGGTAAAGTTGAACAGCTGTCTCCGTCACTGGTGCAACAAATTTCCCTCTCAGATTAGGGATGGGAAGGAGGAGGTGTAATTGCTCACCCCTGAGTCAGAGCCTCCAATCTCTGCACGTCAGGGGGTGGGGGGGCAAGAGGGGGTTTCAGTTCACTTACTGCATTTAACATTCTTTCCACAGGTTCCTTCTCTTTTATGACTTTACACATAGAAGATCATAAAAACATGGGCTGCACTAAATGAGACTTTTACTATGATCATTAAATGAAATATTTCAGAGCAAACGTATTGAACAATAGTGAAACACTAGAAGCTCACACAATGAAGATTACCCTAAACACACCCCTCCCCCCAACCTGTCTAGTCAAATTGTTCCCTCAGACAAAAGACTCAGAGGAGGAGCATACTTTCTTTCGGTTTGGGTGCATTGTTTCCCTTTCATAGATTTTACACTTCAGAATCATGCTTGAATTTTGGCGTGACTGATGCGGATCACCAAGTAATGACTGAAATTCTTGGCCATATTTGATTTGAATGAAGTCCTGAAGGATTGAACTATTGTAAATGAACAAAAGCTACCTTGAGACAGGCGCACAGGTTTGGTGACCGGTAGTCCGTCCATGCTGCACTGGTTTCCACAGGGGTGCAGAGTGATGACTCCAGCCCTGTTCTCGATAAAGCAATGCTGAGCTGAGATCCCTGGGCCCTGGATGCTGATGTCCATGGCTCCGTGACCCAGAGTGGTCTTGCCTAAAACAAACAACCCCCACAGGATGTTGATTTCAAAGATTATTTGCTCTCAGACAACATGTACTAGCGAAAATTTCAGGTTGAAAGCACAACTCAGGTGAAGTTTGGAAAGCGGTCAATGAAAACCCAGGCACTTTTATGTCTATTTTACTTCCAAGGCTGCCTTTATTTGATCAAATATACAGTAAAATAACAGTAATATCGCAATTGTTTTGTATTTTAATCATTTAAAAAATGTAATTTATTCCTGAGATGGCAAAGCTGAATTTTCAGCAGACATCTCTCTCAGCACTCATCACTTTCAGTCTTCAGCATCACATTCTAATATGCTGAATTTGTGCTCAAGAAACATTTATTATTATCAATGTTGAAAACGGTTGTGCTGCTTAAAATGTTTGTGAAAACCGTGATACATTTTTTCACGATTCTTCGATGAATAAAAAGTTCAAAAGAACAGCATCTATTTGAAATAGAAATCGTTTGTAACATTATAAATGTTTTTTCACTGTCATTTTTGATAATTTTATTGCATCCTTGCTGAATAAAAGGATTTTTTAATTTTTTTATTAAATGACCCTTTTGAACAGTATCTGTATAGACTTTATTGCCTTAACACTCATCAGATGTTCAATGAAAATGCAGCATAGCAATATGTATAATGTAATAATAATCTAACAAAATATCAAGCAATATTTATTGTGTCAAAATGATTTATATTATACATTTTTACAGAAATAGACTCTGGCATATTGTCTATTACAAACAATCTTAATAGAGATTTCTATAAAATTGTCAGTGAAGAGCTTGATATAAGTATAAGACGCATGTGAATTATGTACAAAATTATAATAAATGTATTCACTGTTAGACGTTGTAAGTGGACATTCAATAAACTAGTAAGAGTGTGAATAACGTGCAAATAGTTGAAGAAACGCCCATGAATAACAATTATAGACTATTTCAAACATAAACAGTATGTGTCATTTATCATCTTCCAGCAGAGTATGATGCCTATAATGTTAAATTAAACTGAAGCGAAATCACTGATGTTGGCCTGCTCTTTGTCAGAGAGAAGAACCACATTCCTCAACCCGCTTCCCATCTGCCCCCATCCACCCTCATCTGTTATCAGGCACGAGATAAAAGCCTGTGACCTGAGAGGACCTCAGAATCACACAAGCTAGTGTATCAGTTTATAATATTAATACAGTGCACAGTGACTAATATAAATTAAATAAGCATTCAAAGCCTCTTCTCCTGTGCCCTTTTCATAGCCTAAAAAGAGTACTCCATGTGTCTCTGAGGAATTCAGGCAGATGGACACTGATAAAGGAGACACTGGAATGAATGGCTTGTCAGTATCAGAGAAAGTAAGTAGGTGGAGATGATGGTGGGAGGTTAGCGAAGGAGGGGGTTTCTCTAATTAAGAGAGGGTGTTTTTAAAGACCCCATGCTGCTTAAGGCTCCGGGTTGGGTTATTAGCTTTTCAATCACAACACAGAGGTGATGCAGGGGATTTGACCATCTGTGTATAGGCCTTATGTATCATACTAAAGGTTTGTATTTCTTCCCACACAACTGCATTATTGGATCATGTTTTGAGAACTTTCTACTTTTCCCCCAAACTTTCTATGTTTGTAAAGACTGAGAATCTTGGAGAAAAGATCGCAAACATTTTGAAAAATTCAGTCTACTGAAGTACTGTATCTTATAGTATGATAATATAATATCATTAATATGAATGGTAACACTTTAGTTTAAGGTCCAATTCTCATTAACTAGTTGCTTATTAGCATGCATACCACTGGGATATTGGCTGTTTATTAGTATAAAGCACATATTAATGCCTTATTCTGCAGGACCATATTCTACATCCCTTAATCCTATCCAATTCCTAAATTTAACAACTATCTTACTAACTATTCATAAGCAGCAATTAGGAGTTTATTAAGGCAAAAGTCGGAGTTAATAGTTAGTTAACAGTGAGAATCGGACCCTAAACTAAAGAGTGAACATATAAATATATGATATATACCAATTTAATAATAACCTTACCTTCGGGCAGGGGTAAAAGTGTGATGGCTGTACTGAGACGGCCACTTCCTAGACTGACCAAATGGGGGCGCTCTGCTTGGAACTTCAGTGCTTTCCCGGTCTCGAACAAATCCAGTGGAGTGCTCTAAAAAGTATCGTAAATTAAAAATGTTATCGTTGTCTCATCCTCATGTGTTTCTAAATCCATACGACTTTGACTGCATCCTTTCTGACAGTCTGGGTAGGTACTAAATTACACCTTATGTTTAATGTAATGTAATGTGCGGCCATTTGTTACTTGAATGAGCAAGACTTCCGGTGACATCCGTTATTTTCATTTTAGCTGCACAAAAACAGTCCGTTATGCTACCTGACATTGCAAACTGATATTTTGTTATCATATTATTTTAATTTATCATCATAATCATACACACACTGGTTTGTGCCAACAGTCTACTTTATTTACCTTACCAAATTAATTTGAAATCTCACACATTCACAGATAATAGCTTACTTCCGCATTGCAAAATAAGGTAGATAGATGTCTATGGGATAGGCTACCCACCATTCGCAATTCTTCTCCCGTGGCCTCATGGGATAGTAAAATGTCTAACATATGCGCACTTCGGAATCTTGGTGGAAGTAGTAGGTCATCCATGATCTTTTCACCTACTGTTTTTTGGATACTATGTATTCTGATTTAAATAAATAAATATATATATATAACAATGTAAAATACATGCATTAAAATAAGTTAAGCAACAAAAAATCAAGATATTTCTATTTGAATTCAGTTTTTCCTTTTAAATGTCTTGAAAAACCTGGATATATTAGGAAGCCCAATTTTAAAAGTGCGATATTAAGACCTGGACAAGTCATGTACATTAATAAAATGGTAAAACTCTATTTGCATTAGTGTAAACATTTTTTACTAAAACTGCTAAAAACTAAACTATTGGGTAGAAATTATGATAAAAATATAGGCCTATATTTATTTTTTTAAATCCTTATCCGTAATCATTTTTCAGTAAATCACAAACAGCAGGAAAAGTCATGAGGCCTTTAAATGTTGTGGTCAACAATGGAGTCAGAACTGCTGCTTTTAATGTTCGTGTCTGATTTGAGAGGTAAAAGCCATTTTTTTACACTGCTGATAAAAAACATTATAAAAACAGTCAGTGATGATTTGATATTTCACAACAATAAGAAGTTCCGAAGTAATAATTCAAGCTGAGCTCTAGGCAGGCGGTTAGGTGCTCATACTTCAACCCTATAGTGAGAGAAGAACCTTCAGTTCCATCTTGAGAGTAGACCTCCGTAGAAACTTAAAGGCTCAGCAAGGGGGAGGTTGTCATGGCAACAGGGTGAACTGGTAATGACTGGGAATGGAAGACTGTACCCTGTAATTCTGCTATCATGCAATGACATCATTTTTCAACTGAAAATTAGCTGAATCCATCAACTCGTTTGATGATATGTAAATATGCACAGGATTTCATTTTGCACAGACTTATGCAATATAGGCATATTATTTTTAACCGTACGCCAGCCTTCCAGATAATTGCTGTGCACCCACCTTCCCAAATATCTGCTAAAGACATATCATCACCTCAGGGCTGCGGTATATGCTTGAGTTTAGGATAAACCCGGCTGCTTAAACAAGATTAGCAGGAGGTAATTAGTGTAATCGGTTAAGGCAGAGTTTGCAGGATGTGAATGAGAGATGATCATTGTGTTTCATAGGTAAGACCATCAACACATCTGCCATGGATTATCTATCACGAGGAGTAATACATAGCAGCCATGTTGAAGCAGAAGGTGAAGATGGCAATGATGCCCCCAAGGGTCTGTTTCACACTTTGACTGTCACATCGTATTATGAACACTCAATCCTTTCTGCCAGACAAAAGCTCCCTCTGTGCTGAACAAAGGTGTCGCTATTAGAACTGGATTTACCTTCTTACTGTCATACAAACTCATAAATGAAATAGAAAATATATATAACGATATATAATATTTTTTGTTCTATTCTTTATATATAAATAAACAACTACAAAAATAGCATTACACACACACACACACACCTGAATATGTGGTTTAAAGGGACTGTCCATAGGCGTAATGGTTTTTATACTGTACAAATGTATATCCCCTTACACTAACCCTACCATCACAGAAAACGTTCTGCTTCTTTTGAATTAAACAACTACAAAAACAACACTGTTTGTTACGCCATTTGGTTTATGAAGACACAGGAGGTGTAAACCCATGTCATTATAAAAATGTGTGCCCTCATAAACCATATATACAAGAACACAGTCACATACACGCATTATATATATATATGTGTGTATGTGACTGTGTTCTCATATATACATGTATGTATAAAACATTAAAAAAAATCAGGATTATTTGATGAACGGCATTTAGTGAAAAGAAAAAAAAATCTTTTGTGACTTTATAAATGTCCTTAATGTCACTTTTGATCAATTTATTGCTGAATAAAAGTATTAGACTATTTTTAAAATAAATTTACTATACATATTAATGATAATTAATATATAATATACAAGAGTATGAATGTATTAGTTGTCACACTTATTAAGTAAAGTTCGATCTCACCTGGAGCAGCTGATGAGACTGATGTCCACTGCTAATATTTTGGTTCAAACTATCCATGGCCAGTGTGTCGCTTACTCGCTCGGGGACATGAGAATCCTGCAAGAGACAAAAACAGTGTTGATGCGACCTTACAAATTGTATCAAATTCATCAGTTTACAATCCTCACCAGTATATCTCTCGGTTTTGTTAGTAACTTCTTATTCTTACAGCAACTAGGACATTCTACTTCTAACTTTGTTTGTGTTACATGAAAGAAGATCATACAGGTTTGGGCTGACTCGAGGGCGAGTAAATGATTACAGAATTTAAATTTTGTGGGTGAGCGTTCCCTTTTTGGATCCACTTTACATTCTTTCACATGTATTCTCATGAATTGGTGTCTTGTCTATAGTACATAACAACTATGCTATGCCAGGCAGTGTATCCACAGTACACACACAAGTGGGAGACATGCAGCCTCTGGCATTCCCCGTCTGCATCCTCAGCTGACTCACTGCCCTGACGAATAGAGCCTGCACTCATACAAATGGCATTTGCAAACAGATAACGCTGATTTACCCCGTCGGCCCAACTCACACTGACTCTCATCGGCCGTAAGCTGCCTTTTCCTCTGAGACCTGACGCATTCACGCACACAGACCTTCCTGCCCTGACATTCCAGTGCTCTTACTCACTGTGCTGTCTTTGACTTCAACCAGAGCAAAACATATCCCTACAATGGCTAAATTTATACATTTACCTGTTGGCTAGTCACATGCGGAACTGTGTTATGTGTTCTAACTTTTGCATCCTCGGATCTAGAAACAGGCTTGTGGTGAAATGAATTCAGTGAAACCCAAAACTGCATAATCTGAGGTAATTACTGTAATTAGTCTGTGAGATTCGATGATAGCACCTTTGTTATGAGATACAAAAACACTTTTTTGAAGGCTGGAGAATTTAAATTGCTCGGCACTGAATCAAATTTCACACAAATCTAACCTTTTAATACTTGAAACCACTTCACCTGAACAAAAAGGCCTTATAATTCAAAAACTGAATCTACAAACTAAATGACCTGCTCATGAAATTCTGATGAGGTTTTAAATATTTAACAACCGAGCATGTATCCATCAAGAATTTAAAAAAATGAAATAAGAAACATCCTGTTTAAAAGGTGAAAAACAAAATAAATTCTACAAATTTACCTTCTTCCAGGTGTCCAACAAACACAACGCATCCATTTTTGAGCATTAAGATCAAGCTTTTACAGCATCAAAGTCCTCAGAAAATGTAACTGCTATTTTCTGTCTCTCTAGTCTCTCAACATCTTCATTTAGAGGATACCTGCTCCTATTCAAAACAGCACGGACTTGCCTATACATGCTGCTTTGAGCTAAATCCCACATTCCTGCCTGTTGGCTACAGCCCTGATAACAGATGTTACTGCGTTGGTCAATAAAAGGATGGAGCTCCATAAAAGACAAAAGAAAGACAGTGAATTACAATGAAAGATGAACAAGAGAGGAAGCCTTGCAAGTTGAAGCAAACACAAGTGAGTAATAATTGATGTATATCATGTGGGAAATATAAAGACTATGAGGCAGACAGACAGAAGATCCGACAGACTGAAATTGGGTTTGATCACACTCCAAAACTCTGGTATTGCCACATGCCTCTTAGCTCATCAAAGCCAATTTGCACAATATAAAATGGCATTGAGTCACATTTCCCTTCTAGTGTCTTTATACAGAGTTTGAATCTGTTCCAATTTGCAAACGCTCACATATTACCAGACAAAACAATGTGAAGGACAGCACATTTTTCCAATTGAAGCATAAAGGCTGGGATTGTCTCTCTAAATAGGAAAGCACTCTCTGTGGACACTGCCTGAAGAGCGCAATGGAAAAAAGATGAAGAGATGTGGTCGATCGGCATGTTGCTGCTCACTTACTCCAAACTGTAGCTCACACGTAACTAAGCGAAGAAACAAATCATATGTTTGGATCCACACTTCTAAAAATATTTTTTTCTAATTGATATCTATGTTATCTACATAGAAACATCATCTTGATTCTTTTAATTTGTGTAGTGATTTTAATAAAAAAAAAGTTTGATTATTATATTACATTATATTATATTACGCAGATATGTGGAATACTTGATTCTGATTGGTCAATCGCGCCATCCAGCGGTATGTTATTTCCCGATAATGACCGGTAAAAACTGATAACACAGGCTCATCCGGGTTACTGAAGTCAGCGTTATACGCTTGCTAGGAACGATTATTTTTTTTTTTTCATGTTTACAACATTAAAAAAGCTTTGCATTTAAAAACCTAATAAAAAAATTCAACATAACATTTTACATGACAACGATATGCTTAAATCGAAGAAGTTTTTCCTTTGAGTTTTCCGCGTACTGACGACACCATTGTCAAAATGATCCCTATATTCACACGGATCCTAGCCTGGTAATACCAAACTCTGCTACTTCGCTTTGCTTCGTAGACAGAGTCTGGCATGGCATAATTGAAAAGCGTTTTCTTTCTCGCGGGGGGGCGCTTGTCTGAAGTTTAAAATCATTGGTTACCCGTAAGCCAATCACATAACGTTTGGTTATGGCTGTGTTATGCGCATGCTCAGCCGCATCTAACTTCCACTGTAAACATATGTATGATGCGAAAACAAAACCATCGAGCGAAATACCGGAGTGAACATGGCTGTGAACGACCATGAAGTAAATCTACGCATCCACGGTACAATCAGCGTCTACGTCACGGCTCTCAGCCCGCCCTCTGTTCGTTGATTGGCCGGCTGTTTTCAGGCCGGAGGAAAACTGAAAGCTATTACGCTGTCTCAGACTGAGTACAGAAGCGAAATGAAATTGAGGGAAGTACGAAGTCTGACCTAGTCAGGCTACACGGATCCACGAATACGACTAAAAACGCTGTATTCTGCTGCCAGGCTATTAGATGGCAATGAAACACTTTGGATTGAACACGTAATATGCATGTGCATAACGTGATTGTTTTCAGAGATTTGCGTTTTTGTTTACACGGAGACCGTTTTCATTAAGATCAAAATTTTGCATTTTCAGGCACTCAAATCGATGTTGTCGTGTAAATTTATAGCCAAAACGCATAAAAGTTTTAACGTTTTTAGTTGAAAACGATGTTGTGTAAACAACCCCTAATTATGTGGCAAGTATAATAAGTGGAATAATTTACATCCATCTGGTTTTTATTGCAGAATAAACTTCTTCAGGGTGATGCAAGATCCCTCCTAATCACCCTTGTCTGAGTGTATTTGCGATATATTATATTATATGAAAAAAGTCTGAAAAATATTTGACACCATAAAAAATGGTAAACGAGAAAGAAAGTATTTGAAAATGTTTACAGTGACACTATTATTTCAAACTTTTTTAATGCCTGAGGGTTGGCTTGCTTTCATAAATCCTTAAGTATCAAGTTTAGAGAAGAGATGTTGGATTGTTTTGAAAGGTGGATGACACAACATTCAGCTCTTCAAAATGACAGCACTGTGGGCTGGAAGGAGGCCACGGATTAATGGTTGATACATCTCTGAATGGAAAGACATGATGGTGCTTTTTGGAATGTAGATGTTCCACCACATGTGATCTACACTCTCATACATATTGCTGAGGTTCATTTAAAGGATTTCCCTTGAAGATAATATTCTGTATGCTCAGGAAATGCTGAAGGAGAAGAAATTTGTAATTGGTTTATAAGAGTGAGGAAATGTGGTAAAGACGCTTGCAGCGAGTCCTGACTGTTGTAGGGTAATAACAGCTTTCTAGTTCCTGCCTCAAGGCGCTGTGGATTATTCATCAGTGGAATTTTAGTTGAGCTTAAAAGTACAGGGACAGAGAGAGAGAAAGGGGGAGATAATGAGCTTTTTCAATTGCTAGTTGGTTATCTTTTGTGAGCTGCCTGCTCAGAGAACTCCACCTGGTGGTAAGCTCTGAGATACTGTGCTTCTCAAAACTGGGTCTGTTCTGGTATAGGGTTATGAACACAGGGGGAAAATGCTGAATGCATAAAATTAACATAATTATATAATCTCTACTAAACATTAAAAATAGCAGTCTTTTGCTGCACACACAGTTGAATAACTGGTTGCAACATGTTGCCAAACAAATGTCTTATTAGCTATTTGCCGTTACTGAACTCGATTTGCACGACATCCGTGATCACAACGCCTAAGGCCTCTGTTTCATATCCAAAGATGCCAAACTTCAGAGGATGTTACTGAAGAAAACATCACACATGTTTAAGATCTGTCCCTGCAGCAGGCCATATGTGCCGCAGCATGCAGACGCATATCTAGACAGGAAATTGAGAGGCAGATGAGAAATCCTGCCATTTCTGTGAATGTGTATGATTATGGCCACAGACAAACACAGCGATGGATGTGGCTGACTAAATAGCTTCTTCCATTTTTAGACCTAGCCACAAAAATGTTGCAAAGTAGATGAATGTGAAAATGAACTGGGCTATAGAATGTGACTTAAAATAGCATTGTGTGGGCAGAAATTCTCCCACCCAATGTAATTAAGACTCAAATTATGTAACATTTCTAGAGGTCTAATCACACCAATTGAATAAAAAAAGCAAACTTTTAGAACATTGGCTTTTACAGTCAAATATTTTCCCATGTCCATGGTTCTTAATCTTAAATTGCTAATCAGAAGCTAATCTTGCTAATACACTTACGTGTCTCAATCAGCTCCCTAGTTCAACAGTCGGGGCACTAATCAGGGAGTCGGCCATTTTAAGGCCGGTCTAAACGGCAAAATCCGTACAGTGAGCGGATACATTCACTCCAACAGTGAGCGGATACATTCGCTCCCTTAAAAGTTTCACAATCCACCCTAAAAATGAGAGAGGAAATGCTCACTATGTTCCCTTAACTGAAATTCTGAAGTACAAAACAAATCAAGTGAACCAACTCAACTAAAATGTATAATTAATTTACAGCTGACATATTGCAGGGATATGTAACAACCAAATTATTTATCAATGTACTTTAATTAGCTTTTTTTTTTTTAAGTAATGTGAGAAAGATATAAGTGCTGCTGTTGTTCATAAATACCAGCTGTACATCAAAGGTGTTGTAAAGGTGCTGAAAATAGTCATCAGTGTCCAATGTGTAGAGATCCAGGGTCCTTACGAGTGCCTAAATATGTGTGTACAATGTACATGATATACGATTCACAACCTAGGTAGCTAGTGAGCTGACTGAGATGTGCCCTAATCATTTAGCATTGTGGGATGCTTTAAAGTGCTGCGTAAAATCTGTGGTATGCTGGTTTCTCCATCACTCATTGTGTTGAGAAAGGCAGAGGCTTGGTTACAAGCTAATAACCGGCAGACCACCTGCACAGTGAAGACACATGGGCAAAGGTCACCAGAACACCATCAAAGGCCTCTGTGCATGCTCATGTCAGCGTCAGTGAAATATATAACCCTGAAATAAGAATCCAAGAACAAAAAAGAGCTGTATTGTTGACAACCAGCCAGAGGAGGTGGGGTTACACAGGCATACACTGGAGGCATACATTTAGGCATACATCTAGTTTAAGATGATGTTGTTTTGGAACATGGTAGCTAGTTTCTAAAGGGTCTAAGATGGTAATTTGCTAGTTGTTAACAAGCTGACCATTGACCACGTTTCAAAAATATAGCTTGACCACCTTAAGGTGGTCTAGGAAACCAGCTATCATGTTCCAAATCATTGAATTCCCAGCAGGGTAAATTCTGACACAAGTACATGAGTTTACCGCTCATCTAAACACATAGTAGCACCTCTAACTGCATTAACATCACTGATAATTTAGTCATCAACAATATAAGTGGGCACTGGAGAGATCACACTATGATGTCCCTAAACAGAGAGGAAACATGACAAACAGGATGGCAGAAGAGGAGGACCACTGCTGCGTGTTGAGTCTATATGTAGACTTCCTATCGGATAGAGAGTTTCCTGTTGGATGAGGCAGTCAGAGAATGGCACATCACTCCATGTCTTCTCACAGAGGCAGAGACCAAATGTCAAACAATTTAAAAAATCTTCAAAGGAAATTATTTAATCTTTTTTTTTTTGCTTGTAAATTCATAAAACCAAAGAGAATTGCAAAAATAATGATTGTTCCTAACAGGTCTTAAACACTTTATCTTGTCTCCCACTAGTCGGACAAAAGTAATTTGACTATTTTCTTAAGTAACTACACAGAATTTCCCCTCAAATCAGCAAAGAAAATTTTTAATAAATTAATAAATGATTTCTGGACCTACTCATAACTCAAAATACAAAAAGTATAACAATTTGTAAGCATTTTCTACAACTTATGTTGGAAGCCAGTTTCACTATCGCAGAACTGAATGCCACATTACAAAATTTAAAGTATGAGACAAGTTGTACTTGATGGATAAAGTTGTAAGTAATAAAGTCACAATTGCAAAATTGAAAGCCACATTATATAACGTTACACAATGAGCGCTGCAATTCTGAGATTTTTAATTAATTTCTGAGATCATAAATCACAATTATTTTAGGCAAAAATAGCATACCTTAAATAGTGGGGTTTTTTTTAGCACACACTGACTTTCGGTTGCAAATAACGCATCATTAGACTAATAATTTCCTGGCTTGAAGGCTACAATTGAGAGTGAGTCACTCTTTCTCTGGTCTGCTGAGGGGGCTGCGCAGGGCAGGGGCTCAAGTGAACACAATATTCCAACAGGCACTTGCTCAAATGTTCCGTTGACTTTAGCTGTTTGTTTCCTAAAGACACTGGCCTCAACAGGCATTCCAGTGCAGTCGGCACAAAGAGTTCTTTTCACCGTTTAATCCTTGCAGAGGAGTGGCGAAGGGGCCTGGCTCTCCTCCACAGGGGACCACAGGACCCAAACTCCAAATTCATAGACACAAGCACCTACGCAGAGCAAAAAGCATACAGAAAAGCCCTGTTTAACAGGGTCAGTGTTCAAGACCTAATTCTATATTTTCATACTCAAAGAATTGCTTTACCTTTGCAGAGATGTTGATTTTGATCTTAAGCAATGAAGCTAGCACATTACACATGCTTGTATCCTCTACACAGAAGCTCCAAAAGCCATGACCAGCTCTTCAAAATATCCAACGCCTACTCCAAAGCCTAATGCCAGCCAATCCAGTTCAAAAGCTTTGTACTTGTATCATTTAAAATCCTTGGATCAGAAAGAGATTCACATGACTATAATGTCAGACCTTGATCAGGTGCGTGAGGCATTGGCAATGCCCTCTGTGCCAGTGTCCAGCCCTAAACTCCTTGGCAAAACTGCTCAGATCACCTCTTTAATCTCCATCCAAAAATGTGAGAAGCTCAAAGCCAAGAATTTCACCTCAGCTGGAAAGTGGCAGAAAGTGGCTAACATGCAGGGCCTCAGTGCTTCAAGGCAGAAGGAGAATGACGTCAACACCTCCTTTTGCTGTGCTATTAAAAGCTGTTGAGATACAACGGGTTGCTGCCAAAGCAAGCGTCCCAGACTCACCCCTCTCCTCCTGACTCTGGGTCCCGTCTCTCCACACTCTCCCAGACATCAGATGATCTATGCACAAGAACTATGCATAGAAACCGTGATGTCTACCAAAGCTGGTCTACAGTGTGTATTCCCAGAGTTCTTCCCAGAGAGTAACTGAAGGAGGGCTGTGAGTGAATGGGAGGAGGTGGACGCAGAGTAAAAGGAAACAGCTTTGGAAATCTCTTGGCCTAATGGAAATATTGTCAACAACCTCCTTCCTCCAGTCCTTCTTTTGTCTCAGACTCTGGAATACACTAGTTGCTGAAAGTCCAAGCCAATCTGCAGATAATGGATAGTCAGAGTTGACCGATTTTGCAGAAAATATCGTAGTCTATGGCTTGCTTGATTTCACTGAGTTAGACGCGTTCCTGGGTCAACATATTTTGCAAGAACATTCCTGTCTGGAAATTTAGTCCTACCCCTAAACCTAACACTACCCATAACTTATCTCTAAAATTAGAGGGAAATAATAACTGAATAACAATGATATAGAAGCACCTAGCCCTGGTTGTAAGCCTAAACTTGACAAACTGTAAACTTGTACCTCAAATCTGATTTGTTGATTGGAATGTTGTTCCAGGATCAACAAAGATGTTGATCCAGGATCATGTTGTACTTGGTGAAATCAGGTTCTGCTAGTGTATGATGGGCACAGCCTTAAGTCACATTGTTGCTGTTTTAGTGTAAATGCATGAGGTAGACAGTGAGAAAAAAGGATGACATCACCCAAATTGCACAGCTTTTCCAGCCACCACCTTTTAACCGCAGCTGGAGCCATTCTTACTCTTATTCTGACCTGCCATTATGCTCCGATAACAAATACATTTCACAAAATGACCCTGGCTCCATCTCCATGAGAGCTCTTTCAAATCCCAAATGAAATTCCACACAGGGCTGCTGAGCAGGAGTGTTAGCAGTGAATAATGATGCTCAGGAAAATGTGTTTAAGTGTTTGGAGGATATCTCAGACAGAGAGAGGAAGAGCGAGAGCAGGACATGGGAAAGAACATTTTGGAAAATCGATCATGAAGTGCAGATGTTGTCGTGGGGCCACACGCATGCACATGCGGCTGCTACAGTGTTCTGAGATATTTCTAAGCGGTTGATTGCCTGTTCTGAAAGTAATAGCACATTGTTGTGCTACAGACATGACGATGCACAATTTGATGTAACCTATAATTTACAATTAAAGGGTCGTTCACAGAGCACGCTTTGCATTCCATTGTACTGTTTTTCTATAGTTTTTCTATGTAAAAATGCCTCAAATTAACACTCGGCAAGCGCCAAGTGCGAGTAAAAATCGGCGGTAATCACCAGTTGGCCGGTAACATTTTTATGAATTCTAACAATGCAATGTTATTGGAACATGAACAACGCCGGGACAGTTGACGAGCCAGTGCTGTGTCGTCACAAACGTTTAAGCCATGATCATTTAAATATTCAAGCGCAAGAAGACGTGAAAGGAAACTTTAGGGTTAGGGTTAGGGTTAGAATTAGAATTAGTGTTTTCTTACAATACTAATGAGAATTTTTAATTAAAGTATATTACAAACTTTTAATTTAGACCCTAAAGAATCATATTAGCTTGTGCAAAAATGACATTATATGACCCCTTTAAAATTATAGTAGTTTTAGCTGTGGTATCGAAATTGGAATAGAGATGTGAATTATCACTGGTATCTAAAAATTTGGTGTCATTACTGCCTGTTTTTGCAAAAACATGCATGTTTCATGGCCTGTAAAAAAATAATTATTGTCTGTAAATTCACCAGCCACTGGCAGGTGTGGCAAAAAGTTAGTTTATAGGCCCTGGCTTAGAAGGACGTTTAACTGTTGTGCTCGCGTCTTGTGTCTTTTCCAGTATTTTGCAAATGACACAGCGCTCAAGATAAAAGAAATATATATTTTTTTAAATCTCACGGTTTCTGTGTGAATGGCCCCTTATGTGCTTCAGTTAAATAAGCAAGCCCCTAACCGTAGTGAGCAATAGCAATTGTTCTGCTTGCCTTAGCAAACACGACTAATGCACGTGTCTGTATTCCACTTCCAACCAAATCAATTCCAATAAAACACACGGTCATTGGCAGGGACTGTGATTTCAGCCCTCATTTTCAGCCCTGTGATTTCTCTTTTTTTTTTTTTTTTGGAAACAGAGATGACCTGGACAACAGAGGCTTGATTATCAAAACCAATGAAGCATTTTTCACTCACCACTGACCCTCTAAAGTGATCATGGAAAGACCCCACTCTCCCCCTCTGCCTGTGTCTCTGTACTGGCTCAATGGACTGCTCTGTTTTGGGTGGGAGATCAGGATGAGAGAGAGCTACTAACGTGGCACTTCCAGTGTGTTGTCTCTGGTCTCTTTCTATCTGTTCTCATCTTAGTAAATGAAAGGTCAGGCACAGATCCTGTCACCTCCTTGTTTTCTTACTATTTCTGTTGTTTTCCCGAGGCCAGTGGCTACAGATTCTCACAATGTGGGCTACGTTGTGTCTTCAGCTCTGATAAAAACAAGGACACAGCTAATTTCTTTTGCCTGCATTTGGCAGTGAAAAACTTTCAGGACCTATATCTGCTATGCAAAACATCATTCCACATGGACTGATAGTTTTATATTTTTTTTTAAACGGCAATGATTTCTAAAACTAGCAACCTATGTTTGGATCACAGCTGATTTGACTGGACCAGATTTCAGAATCAGAATCTCACAAATCCTGCCAAGAACATTTCCAGGTCATTTCAACTCAACATTAGGACAAAAATAGTAATTATATCACTCTTAAAAAATGCTGGGTTATATGAAATATGGACAAACCAACAGTTACATTTTTAAACCCAACAATTGTGTTTGTCCATATTTGACATATTATGTAAACAATCACCCAAAAGTGATTGTATACATAAAATGAAGCCTATATTTTAAGATTTTGTTTGCATTAAGACATTATTTTAATGACGGCTATTCAAATGTCTCCTGCCATTTTAAATTGCCATTCCTGTAATGTCAAAAATACTTATTATTAAAATCCACATTTAATTGAGAATATTAATACTTAATGATAGTATTTGCTGTCTTTAGTTCAATGTCTTTAGTAATTAAATAAAAACATTGCATTACAAGAAAAAATGTATGATATTAAAATGTCCACTAAGAATAACGAAAATAACAACAAAAAAAGCTCCAAAGTAAAATAAAAAATCATTAGTATTTGTTAAAAATTGAAGGAAAATTTTAAATAAAAATGAGATCAATTTGCATAATAAAAAACTCTTAACAGCCCTAAAAATTTTTTTTAATAAAAATAAAATAATAATAAATAATATAATAAAATATATATACACACACACACATTTGTTTATTTTTCCTTTTGACTGTGGAGAAATTGGACTTTGCATATGTTATTGACAGGTTTCATGAGATTCAACATTTTTTATATCTTGAAAAAGTAGATTGTGTTACATGGACACAAGTTCTTAATATCCAACAACAGACACATTTTGAAGTTCAAAACATTTAAAAAATTGCACTTGAGCAGTTATTATAAAGCTGTCATCCACCAAGTAAACTTATTTAAACAGTCTAAAAAGTGAAGTTTCTTATAAGCCGTACAGGAGACCTTACCTGTAAGAACTTTCTGGCAGTCTATGAAACAAGACCCTCAGTAGGCAAACACATGCTTCCTCATGGACAAATCATTATGAAGATGGATAGAGTCTTGAGGATAGCAGAGGGCTGTGAGGTTCTTCCTGGCACACTTTCGAACACAAACATCACAGACACACAGCAGATTCTCCTTCCCAGCACGGGACAAAAGTCGTCTCCCTCAGTGACTGTCTCTCTTCCCCTCTCACTCGTTCTCTGCCTTCCTGTCCTGCCAACCACTCCTAGCCTGACACAAGGCACTCATTCTTTCAGTCAAAGAACTTCTCACTTGTTCACTAACCTTGCAGAGACCCCTGCTGCAGAAATAAGTCCATTTCAGGAAAGGCTGAAACTCACTTTTCTGCAGAAGGTGCACAAAAAGACAGTGGCATCCGTCCACAATGCTGCTCCTCTTTCTGAGGGTTTCTTGGGAAGGTGCCAGAGCACTGGAGACCTGTGGTCAGTCCGGCTTTTGTCACTGTTTGTATAGTCCTGTGTCAGTCCTGACTCTTACTGGCACTACACCAAAGAAAAGCATGCTCTTGCAGGATCAGGTGCTTCTCTCAAATAGGACACACTAGTCCTCTTCCAGCTGATGTCTCTAACTGAGTGCGCTCTATTTCTCATCGGTTTGTATTTGTAAGCTTGAATCTTTTCCTTTCTCTGTTTCGATTTACAGCATAATTTATCCGCTTTCCAATAGGAGGGGCACATCGAGTGTTTTGAAGTGGTCTGCTGGCTCTAAGCCAGCCAATAAGAGCTTGATGTTTAAAGATTATGAGGAATGCTTTAAAAAAAAAAGGTTGGCTTTCGTCTCACTTGATTATTTATCACTTTGGATGAAGATTAAGTAATTCAAATGTATGGGTTTTGTGGTGTCATCTGAATTTACTCTGAACTTCTAAAGAGTTCTTGAAAATGACTTTTCATTTATGCTTTCATAATTCTTTATGGTTTTCTAATTATAATTATGAGATAAAAAGTTGAAATTATGACATATAAAGACAATTATGGCAAAAAGTTGAAATAGTCAATGATGCAAGTCATGATGACTTTTAAATTAATTTTTTTTTATCTTTGGCTAATTTTGACTTAGTGGGCCCTATTTTAACGATCTGAAACGCAAGTATCAAACGCAAAACGCAAGTAACTTGGGCGGGTCTTGGGTGCTGTTGCTATTATACCGGCGGGATAAGTGACTCTTGCGCCCGACGCAAATCTAAAATGGGTTGGTCTGAAGTAGCTTCATTATTCATAGGTGTGGTTTGGGCGTAACGTGAAATAAACCAATCAGAGCGTCATCTCACATTCCCTTTAAGAGCAGGCGCGCTTGTTCTATAGCGGATTCCTATTATAACGGCGGATTTGCCAGGCGCGTGCCAGGAGCGGTTCACAACCGAGGAGACCGACGTTCTCATCAGGGACGTTGGGGATGGAGAAACACACCCTTCGGTTAAACAGGCGTATGATAATTTGGGTAAATGTGTAAGCTAGATGTATGCTTTTATATTAAACTATCTATCTATCTATCTATCTATCTATCTATCTATCTATCTATCTATCTATCTATCTATCTATCTATCTATCTATCTATCTATCTATCTATCTATCTATCTATCTATCTATCTATCTATCTATCTATCTATCTATCTATCTATCTATCAAACGTAATAATGTATGATTTGCAAAAATGAAAACTGCTGCTTCTGTGTAGATGAGAGAATCAAAGTGTATGCGCGTTGTGCACACTCTACATTGTTTATGGCCAAGCATGCGCCCTTAAAATAGCATATGAATAACATGCGCAACGGCCACTGACTTTAAACTAGTTTTTTTCGGTCAGTGGCGGAATTGTTTTCTAAACCTGCAAAATAGCATGAGGGAACTTTTGCGCCGGAACACGCCTCCTCTTTGCGCTGAACCGCCCCAGGAGTTTGTGCGTCTGTGGGGGGAAAAGTCCGCTGTGCGCGGGTGCAAAATAGGAATGATACATGCGTCGGTGTACAAAGTCAATTGCGCTGGGTGCAAGATAGGGGCCAGTATCTCATAATTTCTACTTTTATGTCATAATTATGATTTTTTTTTCTTATGTGGTGTACTAAATTGGCTTTTAGGCTAACCTACACAACAGCACCATATTTACAAATTAAGAATATTATATGTGGTCTCATGCAATAAGGTCCCTGGGGAAACACTATTTATTTTAACTTACTGTGAAAGTGAACTTGTGAGGAGGAGAAGGAGGAGGAGGGGGTTAATTAAGGCTTGAATTATCCAAATGTAAAGTTTTTTTTTTCTCTTCTTAAAGTAAATGTTAAATGCATTTGCAAACATTTCAATAAACACGACAGTAAGATTATAAAAAGATGGTAGAAGGTAGGTAGGCTAATGGTGTCCGTGTCGGATAACTGGAAAAACACACGAGTAGTTATTTTGTCAGTTCTGATAGATTTAGAAATCTTCACAAAAACGTAAGTTTAAAAATGTCTTTAAGATAGGCTATTAGTTAGCGGTTCGCTAACTGCTTGGAAAGAAATTTGACAGAAAAGGTAAGCCTTTTGAAAATCACTGAATGAAATTGTTGATGTAGGCCTACCAAGAAAAATACCGTGCTAAAAAGATCTTCACAATTGACAAATCAGCAGGTTAAGTTGCTTATGTTTGATAAGAACACGAAAACTTGCAAGAGATTGACTGTTATGCAGAAAAAGACTTATGAGACTTAGATTGTTGTTAATTAGTGAAATAATATGAGACACTCTGCCCTAGATGATTGAACAATTCAAAATACACATCATTTTCACAATCAAAAGCGATGCAAACTGTGCCAGCATATACAATTTTGAATGATGTGACAACAGTGCCCTCTAGTGACTGATCACCTATAAATCACATAATACCAATAAATGGACCTAGTAAGTACAACATATCTCTTATCAAACCCATACGGCAATCTTAATGCAAATAATCTAGAAAGTAATATTAGCCTATCCTGAACTTTTAAATACAGTTAAATGTGGCCAACTTTACTCTTCCCCCTATCCTACATAACATGTAAGTGTCAAATAAGCCTGTAACAGAAGCACCCATGCAACTCCTAGGACAGTAAGACTGCTGTTTGTTCTGTTTCTTCCTAAGGAAATTCCTCATGCTCACTCAGAATGCATCTAATTTCCTCCTGTGTTTCACATGTTAAAGGTCCAGCTCAAAGGCTTGTCACCACGGTGGGGGGAAAGCAGGGCAGCTGGAGGGTCTTATGACAGGTGTGGAAGATTTTAACTCTCGCTCTCACTTTTACTGCGGGAAAACATCCCTGAGATGGCCTCTGTAAGAATGGGATTATTTAGTCAGCACCTTGAGGCACTAAAAACTTTAAATCAGCTTCTGGCTTTTAAAATATTTTTCAGCACACAGAAGAAACATACTGACTTCACTATTGTGAATAGTGACAAATTATGCTGTTAATTATAATGATAATGTAAGGTTACACTTTATTTTAGTGCTTCCTCAAATAAGTACAGAATAATATTAATTAACTACACGTACTTACTGTAGAGTTAGGGTTTGGTTTAGGGTTAGTTACCTGTAATTATGCAAAAATTATGCATTTAATGTTTTTACTGTAGTAAGTGGTACATGTAGTAACAACTACTTCACCTTAAAATAAAGTGTTAATTAATGTAATAACAATAATAGTTATAAGTATACATTAGTTATATTTTATGTATTATATAATTTGTAATATATTTATGTATATTACATTACATAAAATGCAAATACACACATATACATATATATACATATATATATACATACACAAACATATGACAAAATATACGTATACAAAAATACTACAAAAATGTATGTGTGTATGTGTGTGTATATATATATGTATATACACACACACACACACACACACACACACACACACACACACACACACACACACACACACACACATTTTTGTTACCCGGAATGACATTTTGGGACTTTTGAGCTCAATTCCTTAAAGATAAATTAATGAATTCTCACATGAGAAATTAAAGAGGGGGAAGTTGAGTCACTTTATGAAGTGCATTTAAAAATTTATACATTTTTAAAATTATGAATATGCTTTGGACACCAGAATTGACAAACCATATCATTGACCCATACATATGTATATATATGTATATATATACACATATATATATATATATATATATATATATATATATATATATATATATATATATATACATATACATATATATATATATATATATATATACATATATATACATATACATATACATATATATACATATACATATATATACATATACATATATATACATACACATATATACATACACATATATACATACACATATATACATACACATATATATATATATATATATATATATATATATACAGTGCAATGCATAAGTGAATACACCCATGCTAAAGTTGACTAAAAAGAGGAATAAAAAATCATATTTTGGAAATTGAACTTAATGCCTTAATTTAAAAAATTAGGAAAAATCCAACCTTTAAGGACACCAATTTTCTTTGTGAATGAATAATGTATCGTAAATAAATAAATGTTCTTCCTTAAAATACATGGTGCATAAGTGAGTACACCCCTATGTTAAATTCCCATAGAGGCAGGCAGATTTTTATTTTTAAGTATTTTTAAAAAAAAAAAATTTAGGATACTATGCATCCTGATAAAGTTCCCTTGGCCTTTGGAATTAAAATGGCCCCACATCATCACATAGCCTTCACCATACCTAGAGATTGGCATGATTTTATTTCAGTTAGCCTAAAAGCTATTTGCATTGAGAGATGATCTTATGGAAAGTACCCCATGCCAATCTCTAGGTATGGTGAAGGCTATGTGATGATGTGGGGCTATTTTAATTCCAAAGGCCAAGGGAACTTTATCAGGATGCATAGTATCCTAAATTTTTTTTTTTTAAAATACTTAAAAATAAAAATCTGCCTGCCTTTATGGGAATTTAACATAGGGGTGTACTCACTTATGCACCAAGTATTTTAAGGAAGAACATTTATTTATTTACGATACATTATTCATTCACAAAGAAAATTGGTGTCCTAAAAGGTTGGATTTTTCCTAATTTTTTAAATTAAGGCATTAAGTTCAATTTCCAAAATATGATTTTTTATTCCTCTTTTTAGTCAACTTTAGCATGGGTGTATTCACTTATGCATTGCACTGTATATAGGC